>NC_057797.1:313215986-313235240 GCF_018294505.1 Triticum aestivum
CCCCGCCGCCCGGCCTCGCCACCGCCGCCCGGCCTCACCGCGCCTCGGATCCGGCCGGGCCCCGCCGTCCTCTTCCTCCTCCTCCCACGCCGGCCTTCTTCCCCGTCAAGTCCGGCGAGCTGCTACAGTAACTCCGGCGTGCATCGGGAAGCGTGCGGATCTGGATCCAGATCTGAGAAATTCATCTCGGTTGACTTTTCGTCCCTAACCCTAATTTTTTTGTGCATATTTTGACCGCCTGTAACTTTGCATCCGTAGCTCCGATTTGGGCATATTATATATCAAAATGTTCGCCTCGGCGAGTACATCATTTCGTTCCATTGCATCATTTTCATTTGAGTTCATCTAGATTCCCAAAATGCTGCTAGAAGGAGGCTTCGTGAGTTAATTGTCAGATCTGCTAGTTCATCTTAGACTTTTGCCATTTTTGCCATGATTATTGTGTGCATGATATGCCTGTGAGTCCTTCATATGTTTTGTTAAGGATTTTGTCTTCTTTCCAGAGGTGCAACCCATGGATTTTTAGGATGTGTGTGGTGACTTGTGCAAGCTTGCAAAGTGAGGCACCCGGTAAATCTGTTTTCAGGGACTTAGTTGTTTTCACTAAGTCCGGGATTATTTAGTTCATGATGCCATATGTTCAGCTTGTGTCCTAGTGATCCGTGCCTCTTTTGAGGATGATCAGTAAAGGAGTTTTGTTAACCATGTTATGCTCTAACCATGCATGTCTTTGTTTGCAATTATGAAGCACCCTAGATTGAGTCAATCAAGCTCTGCTTTTGCTTCGTGGTGAATCTGGGCAGATCGTCAACTCGTTTGCCATTTTGCCGATGTTATTGTAGTTGATCCGTGCATGCTATGCCCTTGTTCTTGCCATGTCTAGCTTGTATTTTGTGCCTTCTTAATGGATGTATGCTTGCCTTTCCATGACTTGCACCGTAGTGAGTGCATAGAGCTCGTTTACATGCCTTCGTGAGTTATATTTCAGCATGTCTCAGTTTTCACTAAGTCTGAAAACTGATTGTGTTTTAGCTATGTTCGTGTGCCCGTTAGTATATTTTGTGAACCCTTTTGGCCCCAGGTCACTTTGGGTCTTTTGTTAAGCTTGTTGAGTAGCTCCATTCCATATTCTTACTTGTCATGTTCAGGTCATGTATCATGTTGTTTTGCTACTCCGAAGAGGGCTTCGTGATCTGAAATTTCAGACAAGTGTTAATTTCACAAAGTCTGGAATCTGTTTTGCATTTGTGTTTTTGCCATGCTTGTTTGAACCTCATAATGGATGGATTGGCCGTCACTCAGTGCTAGTCTTTTGTTAAGCATCTTGTGTGCATCCCTGGCATGTATTTTGTTGTCATGTTTGGTGGCTGTAGCATATTCATTTCATTGCAACTAGATGCCTACTTGCTATAAATCGCAGACCGGTGTCATATCTTAAAACGCTTGCCATTTCCAAACCGTTACTCCGATTCTGATGATCTTTATATCGTTTTCAAGCGATTTCATCCCCTCTTTCTAGTGGCACCCTTCGAATTCCAAGTTGAGGCCAGGTTCATGCATTTCCTGTCATATCTTGCATTTTGCATCCCGCATCGCATCCCGCATAGCATACCATCTTTGCATCTTATTGTTTGAGCTTGCACGTGGTTGATTGTATCCTTGTTGCTTATTTGTCTTGCTTGCGTAGAGCCGGGAGACGAGTTTGCTACCGAGGAGCCCGTTGAGTTTGCTTGTGAGGATCCAGCCAACTCTGACAACTGTGCAGGCAAGATGATCATACCCTCGAAATCACTACTATCTTTGCTATGCTAGTTTGCTCGCTCTTGCTATGCCATTGCTACGATGCCTACCTTTTGCTTGTCAGCCTCCCAATTGCCATATCAAAACTCTAACCCACCATGTCCTAGCAAACCATTGATTGGCTATGTTACCGCTTTGCTCAGCCCCTCTTATAGCGTTGCTAGTTGCAGGTAAAGTTTGGAGGCCGTTCCTTGTTGGGACATCTTTTTTTTTCTTGTTGGGATATCGTTATATTGCTATGTTATCTTAATGCATCTATATACTTGGTAAAGGGTGGAAGGCTCGGCCTCTCGCCTAGTGTTTTGTTCCACTCTTGCCACCCTAGTTTTCCGTCATATCGGTGTTATGTTCCCGGATTTTGCGTTCCTTACGCGGTTGGGTTATAATGGGAACCCCTTGATAGTTCGCCTTGATTAAAGCTTTTCCAACAATGCTCAACATTGGTCTTACCATTTGCCACCTAGCCTTTTCTTTCCCTTGGGTTCTGCAGACTCAAGGGTCATCTTATTTTAACCCCCCCGGGCCAGTGCTCCTCTGTGTGTTGGTCCAAACTAGAGTCCTGTGCAGCGCCCCCTCGGGGAAACTCGAGGTTTGGTTTTAGTTGTATGGAGCGCTCATCTGAGTGTGCCCTGAGAAAGAGATATGTGCAGCTCCTATAGGGATTTGACGGCACATTCAGGCGGTGTTGCTGGTCTTGTTTTAACCTGTCGAATTGTCTTGTTGTACCAGGTTACCGAGTCTGATCGGTGTGTCTCGGGTGGAGGTCTATTCCTTCGTTGACCGTGAGAGCTTGTCATGGGCTAAGTTGGGACTCCCCTGCAGGGATTGAACTTTCGAAAGCCGTGCCCGTGGTTATGGGAAGATGGGAATTTGTTAATGTCCGGTTGTAGAGAACTTGAACCTTAATTAATTAAAATGAATCAACTGAGTGTGTTACCGTGATGGCCTCTTCTTGGCGGAGCCCGGGAAGTGGACACGGTGTTGGAGTTATGCTTGCGCAGGTTGTTCTTCTAGATTCTCGCTCGCGCTTTGCCTCCTCTTCTCGCTCTCTTTTGCATATAAGTTCGCCACCACATATGCTAGACGCTTGCTGCAGCTCCACATATACTTGCCTCATCCTTCCTATAAGCTTAAATAGTTTTGATCGCGAGGGTGCGAGATTGCTGAGTCCCTGTGGCTCACAGATACTATAACTCCAGATGCAGGTCCAGGTGACGAGTACGAGCTCAAGTGGGAGTTCGACGAGGACTCTCAGCGTTACTACGTGTCTTTTCCTGATGATCAGTAGTGGTGCCTAGTTGGGGTTCGATTCAGGGCCTTGTCGCATGTTGGGTTTTCTTCTATTTTGGCGCCGTAGTCGGGCCATGAGTGTTTGTATGATGGATGTTATTCATGTTCTCTGATGTGATGTGGCGAGTGTAAGCCAACTATGTATCTCCCCCTTTTATCATATATTACATGGGATGTTGTAATGATTGTCTAACTTGCGACATTGCTTTCAATGTGGTTATGTCTCTAAGTCGTGCCTCGACACGTGGGAGCTATAGCCGCATCGAGGGCGTTACAGCTTGGGAACCCTGCTCACATCGTTTGGGGCCGTGAGTGACACCCCGGCCGGATCTCCTTGCGGATGGAACCCAGTTAGGCGATAAACCTGGACTAGAGACTTGTTGGTTAGTCAGGTCGTGGCCGACTCCCTCGCCAGGCTTCCGCTTGAAGGTTGCCGAGATACATGATTTGTACATGGTGGTAAGTGACGAGAGCGTGTGTGAAGAAGTACACCCCTGTAGGGTTATCATTATCTATTCGAATAGCCGGATTCCTCGGATATGGGAACTTGGACCCCTTGCATAGTTCATAGACAAGTGAAAGTGGATACTCTAAAACTCGCAAGATAAGCATGAGTGCTATGGATGGCCTTCTCGTAGGTAGACGGGAGCAGATCCATAGTGGTGTATTCATATGGTGAATATGTGGACTCGTGTGTGCCACCTCAAAAGAGTTGCTTGCAGTCGTAGTTCAGGTTAGCCACTGAGTCAAAGCTGGCTTGCTGCAGTTAAACTCCACCACCCCCTTTATTGATACCGATGCATATGTAGATAGTTCTGATGTAAGTCTTGCTGGGTACATTTGTACTCACGTTTGTCTATTTTATGTTTTGCAGAGAGACGTCAGCCACGCTAGTAGTTCCGTGTGGACTTCGATGTTTAGCTTGTTACCTCAGCTATGATCTTGTCCCCTTGGGAGGGTCTTGTAGATAGTCAGGCTTCTGAGCCTTCTTCATTTGTAGTTGTCTGTACTCAGACAAGTTAAGCTTCCGCATGTGCTTGTTGCTTGTATGCTCTGTATGTTGGGTCATGAGACCCATGTTTGTAATATCTCGCTCCTCGGAGCCTAATGAATAAATACTTTGAGTCGTAGAGTTTTGTTTTGATGCGATGTTGTATTTACACATATCGAGCATATTGTGTGTATGATTAAAATGCTTGGTATGTGTGGGATCCGACAATCTAGTTGTTTATCCTTGGTAGCCTCTCTTATGGGGAAATGTAGTCTTGTGCTTCCATGAGACATAGTAGTCCGCTACAGCCCGGTTCACCGGAGTCCTGCTAGCCCAGCACTACTGCTCCGGAACACTTGACTGGCCGGCATGTGATTCACTTCGTTCCTGTGTCTGTCCCTTTGGGGAAATGTCACGCGGTGACATCCGGAGTCCTGCCTAGCCTGCTACAGCACGGTTCACCGGAGTCCTGTTAGCCCAATGCTATAGCCCAGATTCGCACGCTGCTGACCGACATGCTCGATGTTGATTCGTGTATGCCTGTCCCCGTAAGTTAGTGCCACTTTGGGTTCACGACTAGTCATGTCGGCCCGGGTTCTCTATCATATGGATGCTAGCGACACTATCATATATGTGAGACAAAAGGCGCAAATGGTCCTGGGCCATGGTTAGGCGACACCCATGGAAATACTGTGCGTGAGGCCGCAAAGTGATATGAGGTGTTACCGACTAGATCTGTGTGACTTGGAATCGGGATCCTGATAGCAAATCAAGAGATTCTACGGGGTATCAAACCCAGGCTTATGGTTCCCTTAAAGCAGACACCGGGTTGTTGGGTTGAGGAGCTACCTTCTGTATTATGGAGCATCAACACCACACCCAATAGGTGTACGGGTTACACACCGTTCTTCATGGTCTATGGAGTGGAGGCCGTTCTTCCTAGTGACATCTGTCACGATTCGCCCCGTGTAACAGCTTATGTTGAAGCTGATAATGAGAAGGCACGTCAGGATTCTCTGGACCTGTTGGATGAAGAGCGTGATCTTGCAGCAGCACAATCGGCAATTTATCAACAAGATCTCCGACGTTATCACAACCGCCGAGTTAAAACCAGAACCTTTCAAGAAGGCGATTTGGTGCTCCGGCTCATCCAGGATCAGACTGATATGCACAAGTTATCCCCACCTTGGGAAGGACCCTTTGTGGTCAGCAAAAATCTGCATAACGGGTCTTACTACCTCATTGATGTTCGAGAGCATAAAGACTCATGTCAATCAGAGGAGGAGACCAAGTGGCCATGGAACATAGCTCTTCTTCGGCCTTACTATACTTGAGCCATAGGCTCTTCATATGTACATATTTATGACGATGTATATATCATATAATAAACCGGGGCCTCCATTAAAGCGGGGTCTCTGTTCTTTTTACATCATGTGTGTGATTACAAGAGTTTCTACTGACAAATCAGAGTTTTTGTTAAACCGGTCTGTACAGCCGCACGGATATAAAAAATATCACTAGGGGTCTTGGTCATATTTGAACCATAGCTACACCTCTTGATCGGTTTGACACAACAAAGGGGTATCACTAGGGGGCTTGCTTGTTATCACACCATAGCTACACCTCTTGATAGGCGTTTAGCCAGAAAAGAAATTATGTGGGGCCAAAGAGAGTGTTGCACAAAGCACAAACTCGAACATGGGCACCCACTGAGCACAGCTCACAAAGTTACTTGGGGGCTCTTTGTGCAAAGCAACAAAGAGTTTGAAAGGACCCTTGTAATTGGCTATCAAGCCACGGCTTGGAAGCCTGGTGTATTCACCTAAAAACCCGGGTTAACCTGCCTTCATCAAGTAAGCTACTCATGTCCAGGTAATCCTGGTATGACCCATCGAACGTTTGACATGTCAACCTTTTATAGGCCCTAAACTTGTCAAAGTTAAAATGATGATTGGTTACTTGGAGACCCATCTAAAGAGGCTTTGTTAAATGTTTTAACTCAGAGGCCTGGCAGCCCATGAAAAGCGTCGATTTGGAGCCTGGCAGCTCGTAAAAAGCCTTGCATATTTTCCTTTTTGAGTTCTATTTGTTGAAGTTCATAAGTATTTTTGATAAACCGGTGTCCTTGACCCGACTTGCTTCTCAACTACAAGTTGTTGGCACATGATCAGTTATAAACCGGTGTTTATTGACCCGGTCTGGTTTGACTAAATCACCAGTGTTATAAAGAAATCCCGGTAGTTATCCCGGTCCGGTTTAATATATAAACTGGCAATACAAAGATAAGGTTATCAATGTTCTAGATTGGTATTAACACCTTTGCCGTATACACCATTGGTCAACCAATAAGGTATGTTATGTATATTGTTTTTTGTACAAACACTTTGATTATTTCATCTATATCCTGTACACTTCCTGGATATATTGACCCGTCTAGCGGTAAACCGCTAGACACTTTTAAGTTGTTGAACCCAGGAACACAACTCATCATGGGTTATGCATAAATATATCCCAAAGGGTGGCACAAGTTGTCATGAGGCATTACAAAACATGCTTGATGGCATGGCAAATAAAGGAGTTTTGGCTATCCTATTACAAGAAGCCTTCAAAGCGGCTCCAATGGCATAATTGTTTTTCGTAAGATCGACACACGGTGGACAGTAAACCGGCGACCGGTTCACGACGCTTCATCTGGACGGTTTGATGGTTGAGGGTCAGTTGGTGTGGGCACTTCTTCATCCCTCCCAAGTCGCTAGAAATAAACAGTTGACCAATCGATTCCAGTTAAAGCTTGAAACATTGCTTCTTCATGGATAAGATTGGAGGGGTTAATATCAGGTGCATAAGTGTGCTTACGAATTGGAGGCACAAGTTCTTCAACTTCATGGATGTCGGCCGGCTGCCTCTTCCCCTCCGCATTATAAAATGGTTGAAAATTGGACAAATCTGTATCATCAGCCAACTTGCTGGTTACTGGCCGCATCTGTTTGGTCAGCCGCCGAAGATCATCATTATCAAAGTTGGAACCATCTTCTTTAACTCCTGGGTATCCTTTAATGATGTCCTCCGCTTCAAGATCTGGAATCCATGCTTTTGCTCGAATAAGTGCAGTTAAAGCTCTGGCTCTGGCAGCTGCTTTCTTCAACTCGACGATGCGGGCTGGTAACATGGCCAACTTCTCAAGCGTTTCTTTAATCAAAGTTGGGGCCGGTTTGTTATAAGCTGCCGTGCTAATAGCCCGCCGAGACAAAGAGTATAGTTGTTCAACCAATGTGTATGCCACTTTGAGCTTCATCCGCATATCTGTACCAAGATGAGCGATCCGAGTGCCTGCCAAAGATTTTATCAACATTTTGGTCAGTTGTAAGGTTCATCGACTTGCGCAACACACATAAGCAGGCACTTACCAAAGATAGCAGATGTCATAGCATTGATTTGGCGTTTCAAATCGCCTAGTTCATCAACCACTGGCTTCAGGGCTGCCTCGGCGTCTACAGCTCTTTTGGTTAAACCTGATTTCTCGGTTTCCCAGTCAGCACGATCTTTGTTGAAAGATTCTTTCAACTTTTCCATCATGGCCAGGGCCTGGGTCAGCTCCTCTTTGGCTTCTTCAGCCTCGGCTTGTTGTGACTTCACATTCTCTTGCAAGTCAGAATTTCGGGCATCTTTGCTTCTCAGTTCAGCGTGCCACGTTGAAGGTATATTAAACAAACATCATATATATGTGCTAAGTACAAAGCATATAACAAGTTATGCACTTCATACATGGGGGCTAATGCCTATTTTCTCTCAAGTAGTACACTTTATACAAGTCTCCAGAATAATGCAAGCATTATCCTTGACACTTGGGGGCTAATGTGCGTCTGTTCTAAAACGGATGTGTGGATTAAAAACCGGATTAACTTGCCAAGTTAAACCGGCCTTTGGGGGCTATGCTACAGAAAGTTATCTAATTATTTCAAGATGAGTCTTATCTATTATGTGATACCTGCCATTGCAAGGATCAATGATGAGAAGCTTAAAATGTTACAAAGACCCAGTTTATGATTAATAATCATAAAACAGCCCTTGGGAGCTACTTGGGATAGTAGTTCAGCTATAAATCAATAAACAAATGGAGAGGAATTTACCTCATATCGCACTTTCATCAAGTTCACCAAACCGGCTTCATAATCCTGGTTTTAGTGCAGACGATTCAAGAAGCCAGAATGAAGCTCATCAGCGTTAAGATGAGCATAGCTTGATAAATCGCTGCTCCATTTACCTTTTTCCCTGGCAGCTTGCTCATCTTTGACACCGTGTTGAGCCAAAATGACGGGATGTCCAGGAGAGCTGTGGCCCATTCCAGTTATAATAACGTCATCACCTTGTCCTTCAGGGTTTTTGGTTGATGATATTGGAATTTTAGCATCTTTCACCGGATTAGCCCGGTTCGGTTCTGCCGGCTCAGCATCAGGCGCGGCAGGATCAACGCCTGCTGGTTCATCAGTATTTTGGCTTTCAAGGGGCGGGTTATCAGAAGCAGCTTCAGGATGAGGGTTTTCCGGTTCACAAGCTTGTTCTGGTTCACGTCTTGGTTCTTCTTCTTCGGCGACCGGATCTTCGAGCGGATTGGTGGTCCGAGCTTTCTTGTTGGGTCTGGCTTTGGCCCTGCAAACATAATAAAAGAGAATTAACATCCTATTCAAAGGATTAATGACGCATTGGAAGGAAAGGTTTTTACAACTTGCCCGGCCACAGTTTTCAAAGGGCGGAGTTGAGTTGTTGTTGATTCACCAAAAGATGAAGGAGGTGTCACCGGATAATTTGAATCGGACGGATTAAGAGGCTGTCTGAAATAACCTGGCTTGGGGTAAGAATGGTGAGAAGTAGGAGAGACCTCAGATCGGCGCTTCCGAACCGGAGTATCAGGTAAACCGGCTGAAGTGACCTATTGGCCACTGTGCCGGGTTGTCCGGCAAGCTTCATGCTGCTAAGTCTTCGAATTAAATGTTGGATCCAAGTGAGCAAGAGGATGAGAAAAGCTTACTTTCCGGACTGCTTGGCGGGATTTTTGTGTTGGCATTGAGTCTGAAATGGAGGAAAGGGTAATTAACTCTACATCATCGGCTTGACTAGTTTCCGCGTCCTCCTGAGGAAGATCATTGTTAATGAGATGCATGAAAAGAGAGCCAAGTGAGTCAAGTTCTACCTCAACTTCTGGATCATCAGTATCATCATCAAGCTCCATGTTAATCCGGTCATCCATTTTCCCTTTTGACGTCCGTTTTACGGCTTTGGTTTTTGGGCGGGGTGGCTTGACTGCTTTGTCTCCAGTCGGCTTTGCCGCTTTCTCTACGGTTTTCCGTTTCCAGAAGGGGTCATCACCCTACATACAAAGAAGAAGGATTATAGGTTGCATAAGCTAAAAATATTAGAGATGAAGGGGAATTATAATGCTTACAGCAGGCGGTTTGTTCTTGGCATAGAAGGGACTCAGACAAGTTTGACTACAGATCAGTTCCGATTCATTCAGAATCTTCTTTACACCTTAAGTGACTTCTTCCTCAGATAATTGGATGTTGCAATGGCATTTAGGGTCGTCAACCTCACCGGTATATTCACACATTAAACCGGGACACCGGCTTTGCGGCAAGATACTCCAGGATATCCAACGGCGCACAAAGTCCATGCCTGTTAAACCGTTCGCCATAAAGGCCCGGAGTTTGGCGAGTTGAGGAGCGTATTTCGCCCTTTCTGAAGAGCTCAGGCGTTGTGGCATTGGGTGAGTGTTGGATAGCCTGTGATCACGAAAGCCGGGGAGGGGATTTTCATCTTCAAGCGAAGTGTCACTGCAATAAAACCAAGTTTGGTTCCATTCCTTTGGGTGGCTATGATGTTTGGCATGAGAAAATTCAACTTCTTTCTGCTTTTGAATTGAGACACCACCAAGTTCTATGTTCGGGCCATTTACAAACTCTGTGCGCCGTTTTAAGTGAAAGAAATCCTGGAACAGTTCTGCAGTTGGTTCTTCTTGTAAATATACTTCACAGAAGACCTAGAAGTTGCATAAATTGGAAACCGAGTTGGGACCAATATCTTGCGGATGAAGTTGGAAGCTGGCAAGCATATCTCGATAAAACTTTGACCCTGGCGGTTTGAAGCCACAGCCTATATGGTCAACAAAGACCACCACCTCGCCCTGCCTTGGGGTTGGAGGATTTTCTGTTCCTGGAACTCACCATTTGATTTCAGTTTTCTTAGGCAGGGAGCCGATGCTGACCATCTCATTCAACTGAGTCTCAGTAACCCGGGAACGAGCCCAGTTGTAGGCAGTGAATTATTTAGCCATTGCGAAACAAACAAGATGAAAATGAAAGGCCGATTTATAAATTACGCATGATTATATGCAAGATACAAGGGAGTAAGAAACATACTAATATGTGAAATGGCGTAAACCGGAGACCAATGCAACAAAAAAAGAAGAAGGCAATACCAGGACAGGAATATTCAGACATTGTTAAATCGGAGTACAACTATGAAGGTAAAGGGCTCCTCCGGTTTATCAGAGGGCTAATGGTACAAATTGATTATGCAAAGTTAAACCGCTTATGATGGTGTGAGGAGAAACAGATTTCACAGAGATGTATAAATATTTCGGATCTAAGATAAGACAGAAAAGCAAAATGTTTCGACCTAAAAAGGGTAAGACCCGAAACAGTTTATGAAGGACTGCAGCAATTTTTTGCGTATAAGGATTTGAGAGGGTAACAGAAGATTCATCACGGCAAGGGATATGATAAGTACGAAGCATTCATCTATGGGCCAAGGAAGAACATCGCTATAAGCTCTAACGAACCTCAAGAACAGCGAGGAAACCCTAATGGATCTAGGAAAGAAGGGGGAAAGCACTTACTGCGACCACGGAAGCAGCGGAAGGGCGCTGTGGAACTCTGGTGCGAACAGGTTGATGCAGCGGCCGACGACGAAGCAGAGGCGAGGTTCAAAGATGACGGCGGCGCTCAAGTGCGGGGTTGTCGAGAGGAAGAAGAAGAGATGAGTGGGTAGCGGAAAGAAAAGAAAGGGGTCCTCTGCCCCTATTTATAAGGCGAAGCAATAAAACAGCAAGTACGGGAATCGAGGAGCCCAAACAATGGATAAGTTAATGAAGGTGTCGCCTCGGTGACTGAATACACATTAAATGAAGGTAATCTTCGACATCAATGGATGGATGACGTCAGGGCGGTTTATCATAATCTGGAAGAAAGACTTCATGGCGGTTTACAAGATCAAAGTGAAGATGATGAGGGAGGAATTTTTCTAAAGTATAAAAGATTGACATGAACAAGTTCAAACGAATCTGGGGCCTAATGTTGGGGATATTACTACTGGAGGTAAACCGGCCTTATGTAGCCGGGTTGACTCTTTGAAGATTAAAAGCCCAGGAAGATGCAAGGATGATGGTGCTTCACGAAAGGCCCAAGGCCCAAAGGAGGGTTAAGGCCTGTAAATGTAAACCGATCTAGTCATGAAACTTGTATTACAAGATAGGAAGAATAGAGATCGAACCGGATATGTTTATGATCTGGCTTTGGGACTCTGTAGTCCGGCGGGCGTCAACCTATGTATATAAAGGGACGACCCGGCCGCGGTTTAGGGATAGACAACAACTCGAGAGCCAGACAAAGCGGATTTGCTCCCTGGCGTTCGAAACCCCGGCAATACCAATCACAACTAGATGTAGGCTTTTACCTTCCTCGAAGGGGCCGAACTAGTATAAAACTCCCCGTGTCCCCTTGTCCGGTTTAACCCCTTTAAGCTAACCCGTTGTGATGGCTCCACGACTAAGTCCCTTCACAAGGACATCTGCCGTGACAAACCCACGACAGAATGAGTAAAGAATCTTTTTGGTAACGAGATCGAACTAGGTATTGAGATACCGACGATCGAATCTCGGGCAAGTAACATACCAATGACAAAGGGAACAATGTATGTTGTTATGCGGTTTGACCGATAAAGATCTTCGTAGAATATGTAGGATCCAATATGAGAGTCCAGGTTCCGCTATTGGTTATTGACCGGAGACGAGTCTCGGTCATGTCTACATAGTTCTCCAACCCGTAGGGTCCACACGCTTAACGTTCGGTGACGATCAGTAATATGAGTTTATGTGTTTTGATGTACCAAAGGTAGTTTGGAGTCTTGGATGCGATCGGGGACATGGGGAGGTGTCCCTAAATGGTCGAGACGTAAAGATCGATATATTGGACGACTATATTCGGACATCAGAAAGGTTCCGAGTGATTCGGGTATTTTTTCGGAGTACCAGAGAGTTATGGGAATTTGTCGGGGAGTATATGGGCCTTATTGGGCTTTAGGGGAAAGAGAGAGGGGAGGTTGCGCCCCCCCCCCAAGGCTTAGTCCGAATTGGACAAGGTGGAGGGGTGACGCCCCCTCCTTCCTTCTCTTGTCTTTTCCCTTTATCTTCCCTCCTACTCCTACTACATGGAAGGGGGGAATCCTACTCCCGGTGGGAGTAGGACTCCCCTGGGCGCGCCATAGTAGAGGGCCGGCCCTCGCCCTCGTACACTCCTTTATATACGTGGAGGGGGCATCCCATGGAGACACACAAGTTGATCATTGATCTTTTAGCCGTGTGTGGTGCCCCCCTCCACCATAATCCACCTCGGTCATATCGTAGTGGTGCTTTGGCGAGGCCCTGCATCGGTAGCTTCATCAACACCGTCATCACACCGTCGTGCTGACGAAACTCTCCCTTGAAGCTCTACTAGATCGTGAGTTCGTGGGACATCACCGAGCTGAACGTGTGCAGATCGTGGAGGTGTCGTACGTTCGGTACCAGGATCGGTTGATCGTGAGGACGTACGACTACATCAACCACGTTGTCATAACGCTTCCGCATACAGTCTAGGAGGGTACGTGGACGATACTCTCCCCTCTCGTTGATATGCATCACCATGATCTTGCGTGTGCGTAGGAAAATTTTTAATTGCTATGTTCCCCTAAAGTTGCGGCCGAGTTGCCGCAACAAGCATTACTGCATGCAACGCTGGAAGGTGGCACCGGCGTTCTTCAGGCCAAACGACATGGTGATCTAGCAATACGCCCTAAAGAACGTGATGAAGGACGTCTTCAGGGCATCGGTCAGGTCTAGCTTGATCTCGTGATAGCCGGAGTAAGCATCTAGGAAGGTAAGGAGCCCGCACCCGGCGGTGGAGTCGATGACTTGGTCGATTCGCGGGAGGGTGAATGGATCTTCGGGGTAGGCCTTGTTCAGGCTGGTGTAGTCAATGCACATGCGCCAGGTCTTTATCTTCTTACGGACAAGGACTGGGTTGGCCAGCCACTCGGGGGTGAAACACTTCCATGATGAAGCTTTGTCAACCTCTTCATCGATGGAACGTCGCAGGGGTTGGCGGACAGGCTTGGTGTCCTTGCGGACATGGAGTTTGTGCTCGGCGTACTCCCTCGGGATACCCGGCATGTCCTTTAGGGTCCATGCAAAAATATCCCGATTCTCACGAAGGAAGTTGACGAGCTCGCCTTCCTATTTGCTGTCTAGACGGGTGCACACGACAACGTACTTGTTGCAGATGGGGTCTTCCGGGTTCAGCTTCACTTTCTCGGTCTCCTTGGAGGGCTTGAATGAGGCCTTGTTGGCCGGATCCTTGGTCGGGATCAGCGCGGCCGATGCTTCGTTGGCCAGGGCGATGATCTGATCGAGTTGGCGCTGCTGCTCGTCTACGACCAGCGACTCGACAAATTTGGCGCCATCTCGGGCGCACTCTATGGACTTGCAGTATTCGCCGGTGATGGTGATGAGGCCCTTCGGACCTGGCAGCTTCATCTTCAGGTAGGCGTAGTGGGGAACCGCCATGAACTTGGCCAACGCGGGTCGGCTCAGCAACGCATGTGTCATGGCCTGTCTTATTTGGGATGATAGACTACTCATATCAATAAGGAATTCCTTCTTTTCCGGGAGCCCATTCGGACAGAACTCCAAAGTTAAGCATGCTCAGCTTGGAGTAGTGTAAGGATGGGTGAACGACCGGGAAGTTGCTCCCGGGTGCGCACGAGTGAGGACAAAGTGCATAGAAAAGACTAGTATTGATCTGTGGGGCCAGTCTAGATCCCGCCAGGAGTAACGACCACCGGCGGGTGTGTCCGGGGTGGGACAAGTTGGTATCAGAGCCGACCCTCGCGGTTACACGGATGTTTGCGGACAGGTGTGCAGTCATGTTGTTCATGACGTTTGTGAGGAGAGACTTGAAGGTTGGCGAGGAAACCTTGAGGAACAACTTGCAGATTAAGTTTGCGGAAAGCTTCACAAAGCTCGGGTTGATAAGGCTTGAGAATCAGAGTGTTGCAATAAGCCTTCCTGCTCAATGCGTCAGCAATCACATTGGCCTTGCCTGGAGTATACTCGATACTCGGATTATACTCTTGAATCATTTCGACCCATCGAGTCTGCCTGAGGTTGAGATTAGGCTGAGTGAAGATGTACTCGAGACTCTTGTGGTCAGTGAAAATGTCCACTTTTCTTCCCAGCAAAAGATGTCTCCAAGTCAAAAGAGCATGCACAACTGCCGCCAACTCGAGGTCATGAGTGGGGTAGTTCTTCTCATTGGGCTTCAACTAGCGAGAGGTATAAGCCACAACTTTCTTCTCTTGCATCAAAACTGCACCAAGCCCTTGGAGAGAGGCATCGCAGAAGACCTCGAACGGTTTGGATTCATCAGGAGGAGTTAGAACTGGAGCAGTAACCAATTTTTATTTCAAAGTGTTGGAGGCAATGTCACACTCCGGAGACCAAACGTACTTGACGTGCTTCTGGAGAAGATTTGAGAGAGGCTTCGCGATCTTAGAAAAGTTCTCCACGAACCTGCGACAATAGCTTGCGAGACCGAGGAAGCTACGGAGTTGCTTCACATTCTGAGGTGGTTCCCAATTCACAATTGCAGACACCTTCTCAGGATTCACCGCAATGCCCTTGGCAGAGATGATATGCCCAAGATAAAGAACCTCATCGAGCCAAACCTCGCACTTTGAGAACTTGGCGTAGAATTGATGTTCCCTGAGCTTATCGAGAACCAAACGCAAGTGCTTGGCATGATCTTCCTTGTTCTTCGAAAAGACCAGAATGTCGTCGAGATAGACCAAAACAAAGTCATTGGTGTAGGCGTTGAAGATGAAGTTCATCATGCGAGAGAAAGTCGGAGGAGCATTGACGAGGCCAAAAGACATGACAGTGTATTCATATGACCCATAGCTTGTCCTGAAAGCCGTCTTGGGAATATCTTGCTCACGGATACGAATCTGATGACAACCCATACGGAGATCAAGCTTGGAGAATACTTGGGCACCTTTGAGTTGTTCAAACAGCTCGTTGATGTTGGGAAGTGGGTACTTGTTCTTGATAGTCTTCTTGTTCAATGGACGGTAATCAACACAAAGTCGGTCCGTTCCATCCTTCTTCTTCACAAAAAGAACTCCACAACCCCACGGACAAGAACTAGGCCGGATGAGACCCATTCTCTCTTGAATATCGAGTTGCTTCTTCAGCTCCTTCAACTCTTCAGGTCTGAGCTTGTAAGGACGCTTGCACACAGGTTCCATGCCAGGCTCAAGATCGATGACGAATTCAACTGGCCGGTGCGGAGGCATTCCTGGAAGCTCTTCTGGAAAGACGTCTTGATATTCGCAAACGACTGGAATTTGCGAGATGGCATCCAGTTCACCCTTCTCATTGAGAGAAAACAGACGGATGGTATTATCCCGAGCGGCAAAAACAATTAGATCCTCAAACGAATGAGTCAATTGAATCTGCCTGGCTGCACAATCAAGCTGAGCCTTGTGCTTAGAAAGCCAGTCCATTCCGAGAATAAGATCAATATCCGAGTTACCAAGGACCATTGGAGAAGCCAGAAACTTGAAATCACCCATCATGATAGAAATATCCGGAATCTCGTGGTTAGCGAGCAAACATTTACCCGGAGAGACAACTGCTAACGGTTTATGCATAACTTGGGAAGTCAACTCATGCTTAGATGCAAAAGGTTTCGAGATGAAACAATGCGATGCACTAGTGTCAAAAAGTACATTTGCAGGAACATCGTTAACAGGAAGGTTACCCATGATGACATCTGACGAGTCCTCTGCCTGAGCTGCATTCATCAAATTGACCTTGGCGAACTTGGTCTTATGCTTGACCATAGCTGTACTTGCCGATCTCACAGGAGGAGAAGGAGGAGGGAGACGCCTCTGATTGAAGCACTTGTTGGCATAGTGACCCTTCTGTTGGCACTTTTTGCACGTGACCTCTAAAAGCGAACGGTGGTACGGAGCACTCGATCTTGGAGCTTGAGACGAAGTCTTGTTCTGAAAGCCAGGGTTGGGTGGGTGGGAAGATCCACTGCCACCTTTGCTCTTCTGATACGGCTGACGAAACGGAGGAGGAGGAAGCCAATACTTTTGTTGCTTGGCCACTTGAGTAGAGGAAGACGGATTAGCATCTCTGACTCGCTTCTTGGAAGCATCACACCTCAGTTGAGCAGCCTCTTGCTTCAATGCCATGTTGTAGAACTCATCGTACCTCAAGGGCTCAAAGAGAACAAGAGCTAGCTGGATTTCTTCTCTGAGACCACCCCTGAACTGATATATCATGCTCTTCTCATCAAGGAGGTCCTGCTTAGCAAAGCGGGCGAGCTTCTGAAACAACTTGTTGTAGTCATAGACAGACAAAGAGCCTTGCTTCAGGTTGCGGAATTCCTCATGCTTGCTTTCAACCACGCTCTGAGGAATATGATGAGCTTTGAAGTCTTGACGGAATTCATCCCAGGTAATCACACAGCCTCCTCTGGAATCCTTGTACTGCTGGAACCACTCTGCAGCTTAGTATTTGAGTTGGAAGGAAGCGAACTTGACAAAGTCCTCAGGCCTGACGTTATTGCACTCGAAATGCTTGCACAGGTCCACGAGCCAATCGTCAGCATCAGTTGCCTCAACACAATTGCTAAAAGTCTTTGGCCCGTTAGCAAGGAACTAGTTGAGTGTAGCAAAGTGATTCTGATTGTTGCCTTGGTTGCCTTGATTCGCTTGATTGCGCTCTTGAAGAATTTGCATGATCAACTGCATGTTTGCATTAGTTCGGCCATCACAGCTTGCCATGCCTCCGGAGGAGGTGGAGGTGGTGGCGGATCAGGATTCGGAGTCGTGCGCATTGGAGGAGCCATCCTGAAGAGGTTGACATCCATTAGCACATTCATAGACAAATATTGAAGCTGAATCCAATGGAAAGAAATAGCAATAAATCGTCTTCACATCCGAACATAAGAACGGATGCATTCCAATTAAAATGGTCACATATCAATAAATTGAGAAGCCACTTAGAATTTAGGTAGAGAAATAAATCAATAAGGTATGGATCAAGAACGAATAAACGGTAAGAAATCCCAATCTCAAAACAAATATTCATGGAAGAAGAACTAGAGCTACAAGAATTCCCACCTATGAAACTCCCGAACCTTTCCGGTTATGCAATCAGGTGTTGGGGATACAGGGGAAGCATAATATCTCACCCAATTCTAGCAATTCCTACATCCAGCTGTATCCATCCTTCCACACATAACCGAGAAAAACTTCGGAAACCATCTACCTCAACCTTCGAAAAGCATCCGTTATACAAGTTATGGCAATACTCCCGAACTCCCGCCCCAGTACTGGGTGGCGTCGAGGTTATCTCACCAATAAACTGCATAAAAGAGATTTTCGATGTCGGCGTACTAAACTCAGGTATTCCAAAACTGCAACGATAAAATTGTGATGACAACACCTCGGAGCTCAACTCCCCGGGACACTGCGACAACCCCTAAAGACAGGAGGCACCAAGAACAATGTTCTCGTCACAAAACCATCGGAACGATTCCAAGATACCCGCGTGATCCTAAATATTTTTAGTGAAATTTGAGAAGAGAAGAGTCAAAACTCTACGTCAGGATGTCTCACGAGAGCGATGAAGGGACTGGGAAGTAAAAAGAATTCCTAAACTCTCCGATATATATTTCCTAAATGACTTAAAACATTTTTCTAGACTCAACTCGGCCACTAATAACGGTCAAGCAATGGGGCTCCTAAGGTCGGGAAGGCTCTGATTACCAACTTGTAATGCCCTCGATGCGGCTATATCTCCCATGTGTCGAGGCACGACTTAGAGGCATAACCGCATTGAAAGCAATATCGCAAGTTAGGCAATCATCACAACATCCAATGTAATACATAATAAGGGGAAAGGTAGCATAGTTGGCTTACACTCGCCACATCAAACAAAGTACATAAATTGCATTACATCAACCAATCACTCATGGCCCGACTACGACGCCAAAATAAAAGACCAACCCAACATGCGACAGGGTCCCGATCGCCCCAACTGGGCACCACTACTGATCATCAGGGAAAGATACATAGTAACGGCGTGAGTCCTCGTCGAACTCCCACTTGAGCTCTAACGCATCATCTGGAACGGAGTCTTCTGGACCTGCATCTGGTTTGGAAGTAAACTGTGAGCCACAGGGACTCAGCAATCTCGCACCCTCGCGATCAAGACTATTTAAGCTTATAGGAAAGGCAAGGTAACATTTCTGGAGCTGCGGCAAGCGACTAGCATATATGGTGGCTAACCTATTCGCAAAAGAGAGCGAGAAGAGAAGGCAAAGCGTGAAACGGGTAACTAGAGAACAACCCGCGGCAAGCATTACTCCAACACCGTGTTCGCTTCCCGGACTCCGCCGAGAAGAGACCATCACGGTAACTCACACAGTTGATTCATTTTAATTAAGTTAAGGTTCAAGTTATCTACAACCAGACATTAACAAATTCCCATCTGCCCATAACCGCGGGCACGGCTTTCGAAAGTTCAAATCCCTGCAGGGGGTCCCAACTTAGCCCATGACAAGCTCTCACGGTCAACGGAGGAATAGACCTTCTCCCGAGACATTCCGATCAGGCTCGGTATCCCGGTTCTACAAGACACTTCGACAAGTTAAAACAAATCCAGCAACACCGCCTGAATGTGCCGACAAATCCCGGTAGGAGCTGCACATATCTCGTTCTCAGGGCACACTTAGATTGTCCAAACTTCCGGTAGGCCAGCCCAGAGTTGCCCCTAGTGGCCACCG
>NC_057797.1:313235486-313237826 GCF_018294505.1 Triticum aestivum
TGTTTAAATAAGATGACCCTCGGGCTCCGGATACCCAAGGGAAAAAGAGGCTAGGTGGCAAATGGGAAAACCAAGGTTGGGCATTGCTGGAGAAGCTTTATTCAAGGCGTACTATCAAGGGGTTCCCATTATCACCCAACTGCGTAAGGAACACAAAATCCAGGAACATAACACCGATATGACGGAAACTAGGGCGGCAGGAGTGGAACAAAACACTAGGCAAAAAGGCCGAGCCTTCCACCCTTTACCAAGTATATAGATGCATTAAGATAACAAGATAATATAATGATATCCCAACAAGTAAATAATGTTCCAACAAGGAACGATCTCCAATCTTCATCTGCAACTAGCAACGCTATAAGAGGGGCTGAGCAAAGCGGTAACATAGCCAATCAACGGTTTGCTAGGACATGGTGGGTTAGAGGTTTGACATGGCAATTTGGGAGGCATGATAAGCAAGTGGTAATTATCGTAGCATAGGCATAGCAAAAGAGCGAGCATCTAGCAAAGCAAAGATAGAAGTGATTTCGAGGCTATGATCATCTTGCCTGCAACATTGTCAGAGTTGACTGGATCCTCGAAAGCAAACTCAACGGGCTCCTCGTTAGCAAACTCGTCTCCCGGCTCTACCCAAACAAGACAAACTAGCAAAAGGAACGCAATCAACCACGTGCACAACTCAAACAACATGATGCAAACATGGTATGCTATGCGGGATGTGATATGTGATGCATATGCAAGATTTGACAAGAGATGAATGAACCTGGCCTCAACATGGAAATCCAAGTGTGCCACTGGAAAGGTGAGATGAAATCGCTTGAAAACGATATAAAGAACGCCGGAATCGGAGACACGGTTTGGAAATGGCGAGCAAAACAAATATGGCACCGGTCTGCGATATATAGCAAGTAGGCATCTAAATGCAACAAGATGAACATGCTACAGCACTCAAACATGGCAACAAAATACATGCCGGGAATCCATTCAAGATGCTTAACAAAAGATGAACACTGAGCTACGGCCAATTCATATATTAACAGGTTCAAACAAGCATGGCAAAAATGCAATTGGTAAACAGATTTCAGACTTAGTGAAATTAACACTTGTTTGGAATTTCAGATCAGGTAGCACATTTCGGAGCATGCAAACTATATGCTACATGGCCTGAACATGGCAAAGTAAAGCATGGCATGGAGCTACTCAAAGAGCTTAACAAAAGTCCCTTAGTGACCTTGAGCCAAAAGGGATCAGAAAATACATTTGCAAGCATGTGAACATGGCAAAAACATAATCAGATCACAGACTTGGTGAAAAACTGGAGCATGCAAAAATAGATATCAAGGGCATGTTTACGAGATCGATGCACTCACTACAGAGCAAGTCATTACAATCTAAGAATACACCCATCAAGAATACACATTATAAAAGCTAGTCATGGCAAGAACAAAAACATAGCATGCACGGATCAACTACAACATCCTCGGCAAAATCGCTAACAAGTAGACAATCTGCCCAGATTCACGAAATGACAAAAGTAGGGCTCGATTGACTCAAGCTAGGTAGCTCCACAAGTGCAAACAAATACATGGATGGATAGAGCACTACAAGATTAACAAAACATCCTTACTAATCATCCCCAAAAGAGGCACGGATCACTAGGAAACAACATGAACATATGCCATATTGAGATAAACAGATCAAGGACTTAGTGGAATTGCCAAGTCCCTGAAATCAGCATTAACGAATGCACCACTTTGCAAGCTTGTGCTAGTCACCACACATATCACAAAAATACATGGATGGCACCACTGGAAAGATGACAAAGCATATAACAAAACACATGTAGAGCTCATGGGCATATCATGCACACAATAATCATGGCAAAAATGACAAATATCTAATTGGAGCAGCAGATCTGACAATTAGCTCAAATAGCACTCTTCCAACAGCATTTCGGGCATCAAGATGAACTCAAATGAAAATGATGCAATGAGATGAAATGATGTGCTCTCTGAGACGAACACTTTTATATGTTGTATGCCCAAATCGGAGCTACGGATGCAGATTTACGATGCGATGAACAAGTGCAAAATATTAGGGTTTCGGGGATAAAAAGTCAACCGATCCGAGATCCGGATCCAGATCTGGCCGCACGGAACACGAGATTCGCCGGAGAACTTGAAGCTCGCCAGAGTTGGGGTAGATCGCCGGAGGAGGGGTTCGGCGCGGGGACGGCCGGAGTGAAGTTAGCCAGAGCCGGCCTTGGGCGGTGCGGCGGAGAGGGCGGAGAGGGGCGCCGGCGATGGAGCGTCAGGCGGCGGTCGGCGGCGGTTTGCGGAG
>NC_057797.1:313238085-313281460 GCF_018294505.1 Triticum aestivum
AGGGCAAGGGGACTCGGGGACCGGGCGGCGGAGGAGAGGGCCGGCCTCGGGCCCTCGCGGGCCGGCGGCTGCGGGCGGCGAAGCGGTCCCCTCGGGGACATGTGGTAGCGGCTGGTTGGTCGGCGGCAGCGGGCGGACGCGTCCGGCGCCGTCCGGACGTGTCCGGAGGCGGCGGAGATGTTTTTTAGGGTTTGGAAAGAGGGGATCCGGAATTTGGAGGAGGGGTCTATATATAGAGGTAGAGGGAGCTTGGAGTGTCCAAATGAGGTGCGGTTTTCGGCCACGCGATCGAGATCGAACACTCTAGATGATGGAGAGGGTTTTGGTGGTTTTGGGGCCAAATTGGAGGGGTGTTAGGCTGCAACACACTCGAGGCCTTTTCGGTCCCTTGGTTAACCGTTGGAGCATCAAACGAAGTCCAAATGGTACGAAACTTGACAGGCGGTCTACCGGTAGTAAACCAAGGCCACTTGGCAAGTCTCGGTCCAATCCGGAAATGTTTAATACCCACACACGAGAGAAAGGTAGAAATGACCACCGGAGGAGAACGGAGCGCCGGAATGCAAAACGGACAATGGGGAAAATGCTCAGATGCATGAGACAAACACGTATGCAAATGCAATGCACATGATGAAATGATATGAGATGCATGACAACGATAACAACACACGGAGACAAAAACCCGAACCCGAGAAAATAAAATAACTTAACGCCGGAAACGGCAAGAGTTGGATTACATATTGGGTAAATCATATCCGGGGTGTTACAGGCTACTAGCACAAAAAAATGATGCAGGCGATCACGTGAGAAAAATAATAAAAACATTTCTTTCGGTGCAGTGCGTAGATGAAGTTTTGAACACTACACTTTTCATCGTAATTTGGGAAAATTACGAAATAAATTGAGCTAGGTTGTGATTACCATTTCACTTCAATGAGTAGCTTCTCCGTGCATGAAAAGCATGTAAGGAATCCAACAACTTGATCCAGATTGGGGCCGATAGATTTTATTGCCAAGATCTTCACTGTGCACACATACTAGGTCAAGCTTGTGGGAATCATTTTCTGGATAACAGTTGTAAATAAATCAAGAAGAAATTAAAAAATGTGAATTCAATAAAACGGAGAAAAAGATGAGTGTTGTACTTGAATGATTATGGATCCAATAAAGAGTTCAGAGAATTTGGCAGACGAGTACACCAATGCTGTCAATATTGGCACGTCAATGACCCTAATTTTTGTTGGACCTTCTAGATTACATACAAGCAATCTCTCAAGGAAAGGAACATTCTCAATGACCATAATATGGAACAACACGAGTGATCTCTTCCTAATTGATGTCTTGTTGTGGGGCCAGCAATACACATAAATCCATCACAGATTGGTCGAGGCAATGTGGAGGCTAATGAACCCGTGGATCTGCCGAAGACGAAGGTACTCGTGCGCATACAGCTGCGGAGCAGGTGCTCCATAGCCTTCTATGGGCTGCCAACATCGAAGAGGTTGAGCTTCTTGAGTTGAGGGAGAAGAAGGGCAGGCGCGACATTAATCTGGGGAAAATAGCAGGAGCGAAAGCTAGCGCGGCGCACTATTGGCGTGAGGTGGAGCACGGACGGTAGCACAAAGCGACATCGTCCAGCTTCAAACCTGAGCTCCTCGAGCTGATCTAGGGAAGAGGATAAGAACCACTCATCGAGCTTGGCTTGGACTTTGTATTTGGTACTAAACAAGCTAATGTCAATGTGTCTCGCTGCCCCAGGGTGAGATGCAAGGATCTTGGGGACTGCGGCCATGCATTTGCAATCCCCGTCACAGAGGCAGTTGTCGACAATGAGGTTGAGGGGGAAGCGGCGGCAGAGGGAGCTCCACCGCTAGGAGAGCAGAGTGCTCCGCACGACAGATTTGGTGGGGAGGAGGGCGATGATCACAAGCAGCATGTTGTCGGGGTGGCTGCTGATGAAGTCCAGGCTTGCATGATGCGGTTTTGGCTCGATCCGCCTCCGCTTGTTGGATGCCTCTCCGTCCATCTCAGTCGGTGGCGATGCAGGTGTACACATGTGCTAGTGTGTATTTGGTGCTAGGTGTGCGCGAGTGCATCCTTGTGTGTATGCCGCCGCGAAGTGGTGTAGTTTGCGCGAGTGTGTCCTTCACGTGGAAGAAGTGGGCCCTCAATTGGTAGCTGAATTGCTTCACGCATGATAGTAAATGCGCGATGCCTGCATGATTCTCCTTCCCCAACAGTGCTCCTGCATGCACGATAACTGTTGGTGCTGCCACGTCTGAATCGTGCATGCGTCGGTCGTGCATGCGTTGTGTGTATGGTAGTGCTGATTTACTAGCGTGCGAGGTGCTACCGTGAGTGGTTTCAACTTTAAGCTTCAAAAAATAAGCGGTTTCGACTTTGTTTACTTCACCGCGTGTCAGATGGGCCTCTAGTTTACTTATTTTCACCCACTGCCACATGTACCAGCATATGAAGATAGAGAACACGAGCTGACAAGGTAGCATGTGGACTGGTTGACCGGTCAACTAAACAATATACAGACCCATACACTCAGACCGTATAATCCCTCGCTAAAGAGAGATCTAGTGAGAGGAGAGGCCCATGAGAGATAGTAGAGAGAGAGAGAAAGATCTACTCCCTCCATTCAATAATGTAGTGCCTATATTTTTTTGAAGTCAAACTTTTGAAACTTTGACCAAGTTTATAAAGAAATTACTTATGTCTACAATACCAAAGATAAATGATAGTATGAAGTAAGTACATGTTGTGATGAGTCTAATGATCATTCCAGATTTTAAAAAAATTGCCACATATACCTGGTCAATCTTTTATGAGGTTTGACTTTTCAAAACATCCATATGTTTATGGACGTGAGAGAGTACCTACCTAGGGAGAGAGGGAGAGTGTGTGTGAAATAGAAAGAGTGAGTGAAAAAAGTGTGTGTGCGTGTGTGAAAGAGACATGGATAACACACGATAAAGTAGAGAAAAAACGTGTGTCTTATGCAAACATATCACACATGCACCTTCGACAGCGGAATTGAGGCGAGGAGGTAGTGTGTGGTTGTTTGCAACAAAGAGAGAAAGTCCCATAGCACCTGGCCAAGAGAGGTCTGACAAACAAGGGAGAGAGGCCGAGAGAGACGTATAGAGAAAATGCAGGCATGGGGAGGAGAGAGTGTGCGTTTGTGACAGAGAGATCCCGTGGAGATCGTGATGGGACTACATGGGTGGGAGATCGAGTGATAAGGTGTGTGTGCGATAGAAGATACCCTGAGAGATATCGAGATAGACGTATGGATGGAAGGAGACAATACGTGTGTTCCTGATGGATAGTGACAGATAGTCACTTAGGGGGGGAGTGCCTATGATGGAGTGAGAGATTATGGTACTTATAGGGGGGTGTGTAAAATAGAGAGTGAACAAGGTCGGACACTATTAGATGGGTCTACGTAGCGCGAGCGAGATATGTGTATGTGTGAACTAGGGAGATATAAAGTTTGAGAGAGATAGAGGAGCCCTGATACGGCTGAGTGGTGCGTCAGATAGCTAAGAGGGGGGAAGAGATACTCCATCCATTTGATAATGCAGTGCATATAAATTTTTTAGAAGTCAAACCTTGGAAACTTTGACCAGGTTTATGCAAATATTATTTATTTACAATACCAAAGATACATCATATGAAACTACATCTCATGATGAATCCAATGATATATGTTTGTTGTTCCGGATGTAAATGTTTTTCTCCACGTGCCTGGTCAAACTTTGTGAAGTTTGACTTATTAATAAATCTATATGCTATGGACTGAAGAGAGTACCTTAGTCGAGAGAGATCAAGTGCGTGTGAAGGAGAAAGAGTGAGTGTGCAAAAGAGTGTGTCTGTGAAAGAGAAAAGACAACAATCGACAAAATAGAGAGAGTGTGTTCGCTACTTCTGCAAACATATCACGCCTGCATCTCCGAGATAGAAAAGCAAGGTAAGGAGATACACGAAGATAGCTAGTGCCTGATTGTATGCAACGGAGAGAGACACCCCTATAACACATCACTACTAGGGAAAAGCCTAGCAGTAGCGCGGGTTTTTGGCCTACCAGTACCGCGGGTGGCAGCGCTACTAGTACGGTGCTACAGTTAAAGGTTAGTAGTAGCGGGGGTTTACCTGCTCTACTGCTATATCCACTTAGTAGTAGTGCTTCCTGGAAAGGGTGCTACTGGTAATTACTAGTAGCGCTTCTCGCAGCCCGCGCCACTACTATTATTCTGTATTATTATTTTATTTCATGTTGTATTCATCCACCTTTATACAAGTTTTCATACAAGAACAATTTAGAGATTGTTTTTACATCATAATGAGTTATTACATCACTGGGTGAAGGAACCCTGGACTAGTTTCAAGTGGATGGACATCCACTTGAAGCTAATCTGCAGTTCTTTCACCCAATGATATAATAAATATCATCATATCATATCATTAACAACTTATCATCATAATACATCATTGTCATATAACACCTCCTCATGATCATCATTTTCATCAATGAGACATCATATAGCAAGTTGGTCACAAATCATAATCACAACTCCTCCTCATCATCATCAACTCTAACACATTGTACCACATAATAACACACTGTACCTAGGACCTACTTCTCTCTCATAGGATTTACTACTTTCTCTTAGTTAAAATAGCATAAAACAAGATAGGCCCTGACTCTCCATTATGGAGAATGGAGATTATCCTATCTCCAATTCTTGCCCTTGGCACAATGTTGCTTCCAAGTAGCTCCCTACGATTGACCGTACATTTTTTCCAATCTTTTGATTGTCATGTCTTCTTCAGTTTTAGAAATCCAATTTGGACAGGAGTGTTGCATAGGATGACTTGGCCATATGTTCAAAACATCAAGATGACCTTTCCAAAACATCAGATGAGGCACACAATCCTTTGGGATTTTCTATTGAAAAACATAGTAATAACTTCGTAGTTAGCAATGTAGTTCAGTTTTAGAAGAATTTATGCAAAAAAATGAACGGATGTCGTAATAGTAAAAAATCTCACCATGGCATCTCCAAGGATGTTACCGTAGTTCAACACGTGCACTAGTGGCACGTATTGACCATAATGTGGAGGAGTTTGATAATAGATATTGTAATACGAAAGATCTGTAATAAATGAGATCAGATGATTTTTCTCCCGGTAAGTTAATTCTGAGCCATCGGTGTAGTAGGTTATGTCTACCATCTTCCGCACATTCTTTGAAGAATGAAAATAAGCTGTCAACTATTTTGAAATAAACAATATAAATTACTTAATAACTATGTTTGAGAAACTCACATAGCGGTAGAATTGGAAGCGTATAAACAAGGACCCAAATGTCCATATTGTCTTCGGCGATGTCAGGAACACCAAGATCCATGGTGACAAGCATACCCTCATGACAATCATACATCTTGCAAAGTGCTTCCTAATTCGGGCAATCAAAATGGGTTACGCTCTCAGAATTGTACAGATTTACTTCAAAATCCATACCATGATGGGTCCTTAGGTGAACTTTCTATGTTTCCATACTTTCATGATCTTCAAAATCCATCCTCTCCAAGACATGGCGTCTTGCATGGCATGGGATAAGCTAGTTGAATTGTAAAAGATGAAAATTACACATTGAAGTAGTTCAAGTTGTGCTTAATTACGAAAAAACACTTATCATCATTGCGTACCGTTTCAACATCGAAGGTCTCCTAGAGCTTAATGCTGAAGCGCCAAGCTTTGTCCAGGTGAGGCCTGACGCATAGACATCGGTCGTCATTGCACTAGTCGCACTGCCCCAAGAGACTTTCATCGTCCGATGACGACATTTCCTATGTTCATAATTCAAAGATTAAACTTGTACAATTAAATATATGTACTACAAAAACTAAATTAGATCATTATTATTCATCGCTGGTTGACTATTGGTCTGCCGAGTCTTTTCTTGAAAACTCTCAGCTCACGTCGCGTACATCAACTCCTCGAACTATGGTCATCACTGGGAGTGGCCCCGGTTGTTTTCACTCCAAGGTTGCCGGATCACAACATGTATTAGGTGACTATAACTTGAAAGATCGGATCTAGAACATGGCTATAATGATGATAACATAAACAGTTCAGATCTGAAATCATGGCACTCGAGCCCAAAGTGACAAGCATTATGCATGGGAAAGTTATAGCAACATCAATCTAAGAACATATTGGATACTAGGGATCAAGCCCTAACAAAACTAACTAGATTTCATGATGAATCACATCCAACTCCTCACTGACCAGCAAGCCGACGAAGGAATTAGTCACTCCCGGTGGGGAGCATCATGGAATTGGTGATGGAGAAGGGTTGGTGATGACGAAGAACGAAGACCCCCCTCTCCGGAGCCCCAAACGGACTCTAGATCTTCCCTCCCGAGGAAGGACAGGGCTTGGCGGCGGCTTCGTCTCGTGGATCGTGATAATTCTTTCTCCCTGATTTTTTTCTCCAAAAATAGGAATTGATAGCGTTGGTTTCAGGGTCAGTCGGGCCACAAGGTGGGGAAAACCCACCTGGGCACGCAAGGAGAGGGGGTGCGCCCTAGTGGGTTGTGCCCACCAAGGGGCCCCTCTTCGGTAGGTCTTGCCTCCAGAAGTTCTTATATATTATATAAAAATTCCTCGAAAAGTTTCGTTCCATTCGGAGAACTTTTATTTCTGCACAAAAACAACACCATGGTAGTTCTGCTGAAAATTGCATTAGTCCGAGGTTAGTTTCATTCAAATCATGAAAATTATAGTCCAAAACAAGAGGAAAAGCATGAGAAAAAGTAGATACGTTGGAAACGTATCAGCATGGTACAGGCTATGCGATGATATTGGATCTTGGAATTGGAATCATTTGTAATTGGTGTTCCAACAAAAAAATTATCATATGCATCTAGTTGATCATGATCAGAATTATATATATAATTTTTGGCCTCGTGATGGAGAAAGTATTGCTCTAGCTTGGGGGAGGCTTAAGTTAATGTTATATTCATGCCCCAATCATGAGATCTCAAGAGAAATTATTATCCAGAATTTTTATGCTTGGCTTTCTCGTAATGATCAAACCATGCTTGATACTACTTGTGCGGGTTCTTTTATAAGGAAGACTATTGAATTCTGGTGGGATCTTTTGGGAAGAATTAAACGCAACTCTGAAGATTGGGAACTCGACAAAGGTAGAGAGTCAGGTATTAAATTTAAGTATGATTTTGCTAAATCTTTTATGGATACCGATGCTTTCCAAAAGTTTAGCACTAAATATGGGCTTGACTCTCAGAAAGTAGCCTCCTTTTGTGAATCATTTTCTACTCATGTTGAACTTCCTAAAGAGAAGTGGTTTAAATATCACCCACCTATTAAACAAGAAGCTAAAGAACCGGTACCAGTTAAAGAACAAACTATACTTTATAATGTTGATCTAGTTGTTCCTTCTGCTTATATTGAGAAACCACCTTTCCCTGTTAGGATAAAGGAACATGCTAAAGTTTCAACTGTGGTTAACAAAAGCTATATTAGAACACCTAAACCTGATGAACAAATTAAAGTAGAATCTAGTATTGATGTGGTAAAAGATCTCTTGGAAGAATATATGGATGGGCATGTTATTTATTTATGTGAAGAAGCTAGTAGAATTGCCAAACCTGATAAAAAAGATAAACATAGATATGTTGTTGTCATGCCCGTCATCTCAGTTAAAATAGGAGATCACTGTTATCATGGTTTATGTGACATAGGTGCAAGTGTGAGTGCTATTCCTTATACCTTATGTCAAGAAATTATGAATGACATAGCACCCGCAGAGATAGAATAAATAGATGTTACTATTAAACTTGCTAATAGAGACACTATATCACCAATTGGGACTGTTAGAGATGTTGAAGTCTTGTGTAGGAAAATAAAATACCCTACTAATTTTCTTGATCTTGGTTCCCATAAGATGATTTTTGTCCCATTACCTTTGGTAGACCTTTCTTGAACACCGTAAATGCTAAGGTAAATTGCAAGAAACAAACTGTCGGTGTTAGTTTTGGTAATGAGTTTAATGTTTCCAAGTTTAGTAGAAACCTTCATGAAAAATAATTGCCTAGTAAGGATGAATTAATTGGTCCTGCTTCTATTGCTAGACCACCTACAGATCCTTTAGAACAATATTTTGCTAGACCATGAAAATGATTTACATATGCATGAAAGAAATGAAATAGATAAAATTTTCTTTGAACAACGTCCTCTGCTTAAACACCATTTGCCTATTGAAACTCTAGGAGGTCCTCCTCCACCTAAAGTTGATCCCATGTTTGAATTAAAACAATTGCCAGACACTTTGAAATGTGCTTATCTTGATGAAAAGAATATATCCTGTTATTATTAGTGCTAACCTTTCAGAACATGAAGAAGAAAGATTATTGAAAGTTCTAAGGAAGCACTGATCCGCTATTGGATATACTCTTGATGTTTTGAAGGGCATTAGTCCCACTCTATGTCAGCACAAAATTAATATGGAACCAGATGCTAAACCTGTTGTTGATCACCAACGTCAGTTAAATCTAATGATGAAAGAGGTGGTAAGAACGGAAATATTAAAACTTCTGGAAGCAGGTATACTCTATCCCATAGCTGATAGTAGATGGGTAAGTCATGTTCATTGTGTTCCTAGGAAAGGAGGTATAACTGTTGTTCCTAATGATAAGAATGAACTTATTCCACAAAGAATTGTTACAGGCTATAGAATGGTAATAGATTTTAGAAAATTAAACAAAGCAACTAGAAAATATCATTACCCTTTGCCTTTTATTGATCAAATGCTTGAAAGATTATCCAAGAACACACACTTTTGCTTCCTTGATGGATATTCTGGCTTTTCACAAATACCTGTTTCTCAACCTGATCAAGAAAAGACCACTTTTACTTGTCCTTTTGGAACCTATGCTTATAGATGTATGCCTTTTGGTTTATGTAATGCACCTGCTACCTTTCAAAGATGCATGACTGCTATATTCTCTGACTTTTGTGAAAAGATTGTTGGGGTTTTCATGGATGACTTTTCTGTTTATGGAAGTCTTTTGATGATTATTTAAGCAATCTTGATCGAGCTTTGCAGAGATGTGAACAAACAAATCTTGTCTTGAATTGGGACAAGTGCCAGTTTATGGTTAGTGAAGACATTGTCTTGGGTCATAAAATTTCTGAAAGAGGTATTGAAGTGGAAAAAAACTAAGGTTGATGCAATTGAGAAAATGACATGTCCTAAAGATATAAAAGGTATTCGTAGTTTCTTAGGTCATGCTGGTTTCTAGGTTTATCAAGGACTTTTCTAAAATCTAGGCCTCTTACTAGTCTCTTCCAAATGAATATTCCTTTTGTTTTTTATGATGATTGTTTAGAAGCCTTTGAAACACTTAAGAAAGCTTTAATTTCTGCACCTATTGTTCAACGACCTGATTGGAACTTGCCTTTTGAAATTATGTGTGATGCTAGTGATTATGCTGTTGGTGCTGTTCTAGGACAAAGAGTTGATAAGAAATTGAATGTTATTCATTATGCTAGTAAAACTCTAGAAAGTGCTCAAAGAAATTATGCTACTACTGAAAAAGAATTTTTAGCAGTTGTGTTTGCTTGTGATAAATTCAGACCTTATATTGTTGATTCCAAAGTAACTGTTCACACGGACCATGCTTCTATTAAATATCTTATGGAAAAGAAACATGCTAAACCTAGACTTATTCGATGGGTTCTCTTGTTACAAGAATTTGATTTACATATCATTGATAGAAAAGGAGCTGAGCACCCAGTAGCTGATAATTTATCTAGGCTTGAAAATGTGCTTGATGACCCACTACCTATTGATGATAGTTTTCCTGATGAGCAGTTAGCTACAATAAATGTTTCTCATAGTACTCCTTGGTATGCTCATTATGCTAATTACATTGTTGCTAAATATTTACCACCTAGCTTTACATACCAGCAAAAGAAAAAATTCTTCTATGATTTAAGACCCTACTTTTGGGATGATCCACATCTTTCTAAAGAAGGAGTAGATGGTATTATTAGGCGTTGTCTACCTGAGCATGAACATGGACAAATCCTACGAAAATGTCACTTTGAAGCTTATGGAGGGCATTATGCTGGAGATAGAACTGCTCACAAGATATTGCAATCTGGATTTTATTGGCCTACTCTCTTCAAGGATGCCCGTAAGTTTGTCTTATGATGTGATGAATGTCAAATAATAGGTAATATCGGTAAGCTTCAAGAAATGCCTATGAATTATTCACATGGTGTTGAACCATTGGATGTTCGGGGATTTGATTATATGGGACCTTTTCCTTCCTCTAATGGGTATACACATATTTTGGTTGTTGTTGATTATGTTACTAAATGGGTAGAAGCTATTCCAACCAATAGTGTTGATCACAACACCTCTATTAAAATGCTTAAGGAAGTTATTTTCCCAAGGTCTGGAGTCCCTAGATATTTAATGACTGATGGTGGTTCAGACTTTATTCATGGCGCTTTCTGTAAAGTTCTTGCCAAGTATGATGTTAACCATGGAATTGCATCACCATATCATCCTCAGTCTAGTGGTCAAGTTGAACTTAGCAATAGAGAAATAAAATTAATTTTGCAAAAGATTGTTAATAGGTCCAGGAAGAATTGGTCTAGGACATTAGATGATGCACTTTGGGTTTATAGAACATAATATAAAAATCCTATGGGTATGTCTCCTTATAAAATGGCTTATGGAAAATCTTGTCATTTGCCTCTTGAGTTAGAAAGGATTTTGGTCAATCAAAGAGCTCAATTATGACTTCAAACTTGCTGGTGAAAAGAGGTTATTTGATATTACCTCTCTAGATGAATGGAGAACCCCAAGCTTATGAAAATGCAAAATTATTCAATGAAAAGGTTAAAAGATAGCATGACAAAAGAATCCAAAAGCGTGAGTTTAAAGTCGGAGAATATGTTCTTTTGTACAACTCTCATTTTAGATTCTTTGCAGGAAAAATCCTCTCAAATGGGAAGGCCCATATGCCATCGAGGAGGTTTATCGGTCTGGAGCCATCAAAATAAATAATTCCGAAGGTACTGAACCGACGGTTGTCAATGGGCAACGAATAATACATTATATCTTAGGTACGTCTATTAATGTTGAGAGTAATATTATCCAAACTTTGACACCAGAAGAACACATAAAAGAGTCTTTCCGGAACACTCCAGAATCTTGAAAATAAGGAGGTATGTGATACGGTAAGTAAACGGACTCCGAAAAATCCGCAAAAATATTTTTTATCCGATTTGGAATATTTAAGAATTTTGGAAATAAAGAAACTTTGAGGAAGCGTCGCCTAGTAGGCACAAGACACCAGGGCCTGGTGCTCCCAAGTGGGTTGTGCCCACCTGGGACATCTTCTGGACTCCGTTTTTCTATAGTTTGCTTGTCCCCCAAGATAAAAAAATTATATATACTTCCCTAACCTGTTGGTCACTGTATCGCAGAGAAATCTTCTGTTCTCTTTTCTTGCTGTTTCCTGTATACTTTTAAAAATATGTCAGCCCAAGACTCTGACGGTGAGAGAGATGTCTCGCATCTCATTGCCGACCCAAAGGCCTATGGGGACGTATCTCCTTATGGTCGAACTACGGATGACGAGGAGGATGCTCACTTGATGAGGGTTGATGATTCAAGCTCGGAGGAGGAGGATGTTCCTCTACCTCAACCTGGGGATATGCACATAGAGTTCAAGAAGTCCAGTCTCCCTAAGAGAGCTGACCGGTCTAATAACCGATCTATTCCTTCTCTTTTTCGGCAGAAAAGCAAAGGAGATTTATGTGAAAGATCTTGAAGCTGGAGTTGGAGGTCGATGATTTAAAAGTGGAGATTGCTCTCCTCAACTACAATATGAAAAAGTTGAAGGCACAATTGTCATCAACACCACCATCAGCTTCACCACCACGAAAAGAGAATTAAGTATCTGGTATGGGCACTCCCGTTGGCTTCCACCATGCTTGGGGGAGGTGCCCCAATATCGTATCATCCCACTATATTTTAGCTTTTACTTATTTTAGTTCGATCCTTTCTTCTTTGAGAGTTTTCTTAGTGATCTATCCTTGTAATTGTGTGTAAATTATACAATAAAGTTTAGTTTGCGTTTTTGCTTTCTTTACTTTCATAATGGAAATAAAGAAAAGAAATAAGAAAGGAAATAAATGAAAGAAAGGAAATAAATAAATCAATAAGATCTTATACTAATCCTATGGTAGGTGATGACACCACATAAGGAAAAGTATAAGTAGAAAGTTTTATTAGTGATGCAACTCATGAAATAATTAATAAGGGATTGAGCAAGATCCCTCAAGTAAGTTGTCATCGGTGAAAAAAGGCAATAAAAATTGCTTCTAAAAGTGTGAGATCATTAAGTGTAAGAGAAAATTGAGCGTTGCACAAACTTGTGATGGTGAAGAATAAAAGCGACATACTGCATAATAAAGGTCGCTATCGCAAGGGGCAATGTAACCTGACGTTCTTTTGCACTAAGGGATTGAGAATACAAACAAATAAACGCATGGCAACCTCTGCTTACCTCTGCGAAGTGCCTATATTTTACATTTATGCAAGAGTCAAAGTTTTTCTCTCTACTCCTTTTATCTTTCTCCTTTGACAAGCATCATGTGGTGAGGAAAGATCTAGTCACATATGTCCAGTTGAATATGGATGGCATGAGTTATTATTGTTGACATCACCCTTGATATGAGTACATTGGGAGGCAAAACCATAAGCCCCTATCTTTCTATGTGTTCGGTTGAAACGCTTTGCTCATGTGTAGGCGGTGAGTGTTAGCAATCATAGAAGACTACATGATGGTTGAGTATGTGGACTTGCCTAAACGCTCTGACACATGACCCTTCCTGAAAAGATGACGAATTGTAGTTTCAAGGTTGACTGACAACATAGTTTGTTGGTTTCTAATAGAGTTTTTGCTTTGTACTTCAATTGTGTGATGAACTATTACTTATTCATGAGAAGTATATTATAAAAGTTCTATAATAAAAGTCCTAGGTTTAATTTTGTTGTTGTTATAATAATCAACATGATCCTTCTATGTCTATATTTTGTTTTTATCGACACCTCTCTCTCAAAGCATGTGGACATGTTTTTCGATTTTGGTTTTCGCTTGAGGACAAGCGAGGTCTAAGCATGGGGGAGTTGATACGTCCATTTGGCATCATGTTTTATTATTGTTATTTATAATGTTTTTATCCATAATAATGCTTTTTGGAGTAATTCTAATGCCTTTTCTCTCATAATATGCAAGGTATACACAAAGAGGGAGAATTCCGGCAGCTAGAAATCAGGACCTAGAAAAGCTACGTCAGGATACCTATTCTACACTACTACAAACAAGCTGAAACATCACGGAGATTTTTTATGGACTATTTAAGAATTACTAGAGCAAATAACTACCAGAGGGGGGCCACCAGGTGGGCACAACCCACCTGGGCGCGCTAGGGAGCCCAGGCGCGCCCTGGTGGGTTGTGCCCTCCTCAGCCCACCTCCGGTCCCCATCTTTTGGTATATAACTCATTTTGACCTAAAAAAAATAAGAGGATGACTTTCGGGATGAAGCGTTGCCGCCTCGAGGCGGAACTTGGGCAGGAGCACTTTTTCCCTCCGGCAGAGCGGTTCCGCTGGGGGAACATCCCTCCCGGAGGTGGAAATCTTTGTCATCATCATCACCAACAACTCTCCCATCTTGGGGAGGGTAATCTCCATCAACATCTTCAACATCACCATCTCCTCTCAAACCCTAGTTCATCTCTTGTGTTCAATCTTGTTACCGGAACTATAGATTGGTGCTTGTGGGTGACTAGTCGTGTTGATTACATCTTGTAGTTGATTACTATATGGTTTATTTGGTGGAAGATTATATGTTCAGATCCATTATGCTATTTAATACTCCTCTGATCGTGAGCATGTTTATCATTTGTGAGTAGTTACCTTTGTTCTTGAGGTCACAGGAGAAATCATGTTGCAAGTAATCATGGGAACTTGATATGTGTTTGATATTTTGATATTCTCTATGTTGTGATTCCCTTAGTGGTGTCATGTGAATGTAGACTACATGACACTTCACCATATTTGGGCCTAAGGGAATGCATTGTGGAGTAGCAATTAGATGATGGGTTGCGAGAGTAACAGAAGCTTAAACCCAAATTTATGCGCTATTCTGTAAGGGACCGATTGGATCCAAAAGTTTAATGTTATGGTTAGAATTTATTCTTAATATTTTTCTCATATTTGCCGATGCTTGCGGGAGGGTAAATCATAAGTAAGAGGTTTGTTCAAGTAAGAACAGCACCTAAGCACCAGTCCACCCACATATCAAATTATAAAAGTACCAAACACGAATTAAACCAACATGATGAAAGTGACTAGATGAAATTCCCGTGTACCCTCAAGAACGCTTTGCTTATCATAAGAAACTGTTTTGGCCTGTCCTTTGCCTCAAAAGGATTGGGCTACCTTGCTGCACTTTTGTTACTACTATCGTTACTTGCTCGTTACAAATTATCTTGCTATCAAACTACTCTGCTACTTACAATTTTAGCACTTGCAGACATTACCTTACTGAAAACTACTTATCATTTCCTTCTACTCCTCATTGGGTTCGACACTCTTACTTATCGAAAAGAGCTACAATTGATCCCCTATACTTGTGGGTCATCAGGAGTTAACGTTGTTCCATAGTTCAGATAAGAGACTTCTTTAGGCAACGATGTTCTCTAATTATCATCCATCAGCCAATGCTATCCCACAGGTTGGTGATTATAGCACTTCTAGTATTACTTATGTTGTTCTTTAATACTTTTCGTGCCATATAGTTAATAAAGGGTACAAATGATACATATTCTGTAGCTTTCATCTCTGTTCTCCCTTTAGTTTTTGATACCTGTTGCTGCTAGTTAAGCCCGGTCCTACTATTTATGTCGTCTCCTACAGGCACTCATTACATAAATCTAACCACTAGTTCTCTTCCATACATGTCAGACATAATTGCACACACTGATATATCCACAAGAACCTCATGGAACAATGTAACGGCCAACAAATTTGACGTCAATGATACCCAATATGACGGAACATGTTAATGCGGTTCTTTGGAAGACTTGCAGAAATATGATGAATCATATTCATCCCACAAGGTCCTTGCTATAACTTGGCCCGTGATATGGGTACAACATGCATATAATGTCCTGGAGTGCATCTACTCTGTTCCAATGCCAAGTGCTTAGCCTGCTGATCATGCATGTAAAATATGTCATGCATTCCTATTTTTAATACATATTCCATTCATGATAACATGTTTTCAAATTCAAGTATTGTCATTCTACTCTGCCACAATGCCATCTACTTAGTTTGGACATCATGCTTCTGAATATTTTACTCCACCTGTCTACCATACCATGTTTTTTTCATTGAAGTGATGTTCTAGTGGTCTGTTGCAATGCCATCTTAGTCTCCCAATCATACATTCATATGTTGCCTTAGTGTTTTTGTGTATGTATTCCGCTATCATACCGTTTTACATTTAGGTAGTGTTTTTTTACTCGGTTGTCCTACCATATCCCTAGCTCTTACATCATAATCCCTCTGTTCGGATTGCATGTCGTAGAAATGGATGAAAATGGATGTGTCTATAACTGAAATATGCCTAGACACATCCATTTATTTCTGCATGGAGGGAATACATGTCAATATGTCATGCCTTTCTATTCTTTAGCACCTATTCCATCTCTCTGTCGTAGCATGTTTTATAACAGAAGCACCATTCTTCTATAAGGCGTGCAAGGGGAATACGACTATGTTAGAATCTGAAGGGTTACAAGCAAGGTCTTTGCAAAAGATCCAAACGCCAGGAGATAGTAAACCAACTCCAATGTTCATAGATACTGCTCCAGCAGATATGTAACACCCCATATGTAATCCTCCTAATTTAGTAATATATCCAACTTCATATTCATCTAATTCCATCTGGGTTCCATCATGGTTGGCTTCATCTTGTTTTGTTTTTTTGTTTTACTTGTTGCATTTCCACACTCATCATGGTTATGTTGCATTGTGCCACTTGTCAGTTTGCATCCTTCATGCTCATCGTGTGCATTTTGGTATTCATCTTCATGCTCATTGTGACATTTACCTTCCCCCATTAATGTTCATTTGTTCCCTATTAATCTGGCACCATGCCTTATACCTCTCTATCAAATTTTGTCTCTTTCGGACTTGATTTGGTTGGGTTTAAAAATGCATCAAGTTTGAACTTAATTACAACTTGGTTTATTTTTTATCTCTAAAAAGTGCCAAGTAAATTTATTCAAATAGTGCATGATTCCAGGATCTTTAGAATGGTTCTATATGTTCCAAATTCTTGTCCTGGCTCGTCCTCTTTTTCCTTTTCGGAAATCTGTTGACTAAAAGGAAAACAAAAGATAAGAGAATGAGGGAGAGAGAATCCAGCCCACCTGGCCTTCCAGCAGCCCAGCAGTCAGCGGCCCAACTAGCCTCCCGCAGCTCACTTGGCCTGCAAGCGACAGGAGCTTCATCCTCCTGTACGGCAGCTAATCTACAGGAGCCACATCGATGCCCCAGACGATTTTACGGCCGTCAAGTGCCCTAGAGCCCTATAAAGCACGTCAAACCCCTACCCTGGGCTCTCCTGTATGCATTCAGACCCTCTCCTTCCCTCACCGCCGCCTAGCTAAGTCTCCACGCCCATGTCGTCACCGCATCCACCATGCTCCGGCCGAGGTTGAGCTCGAGCTCAGGGTAGCTCCTCGCCGCCCCTCTGACCCCCTCGGCCGTCGTGGAGAGGACCGCCAACTACCTCGCTATCCCCTGCCTCCACGCACGCAACCACATGGCCTTTGGGTCAACTTCTCCGACCTGTCTTCTTCATCTTCTTCCCGGACAGAAGCCCCGTCAAGTTCCATGCGTCTCTTCGTCGCCTCCATCGTGTATCCGGCCGCACCTTCATGTAAAGTGGACACTAGGTGAGCAGTCACTATGCCACATCAGACCCCTCTTCTCGATGGTTGTGCCATGTAGTCGTCGCTATGCCTGTGTCAACATCATGCTCTCTACGCTCTGGTCAAGGCCGTGTTTTTATTTCTCTGTTGCTTTTGTTGCTCCGAGCCGGGCACTGCCCTACTTGCTCCTTGCATTCCGCATGCTCGATCTCAACCCCCATGCTCGTTGTGCTTGTGTCGCGCCCGTATGCCGCGCTCCCTGCCTATCGCTCGCTCGCCTTGCCGCGCCCAGCCATGGCCCGAGCAGAGCCATGCTCGTGCTCGAGCGCCCCAGCTTCTCCGCTTGCACGCCTGCATCCATACCCCATTCCCGTCCGCAGTTGCTCTGCCTAGTGAGCCGCGCCTCCTAGCTCGTTGCCACTAGCGACAGTGATCTTTGTGTCGCCATAGCCAAAGGCTCGGCCTTCTAGCACTGGTTCAAAAGGACCCAGGCGCCCTTCACATCACAAAGACTCCTCTAGTGCAATGTTTAGCGCGTGTCTGTTCTACTTAGGAGGCCAAAGATCAAATCCTAGGAGATGCATTGTTTTTGGTTTGGCCTTTTGCTTCAGTGTGACACTGGCGCCTAGGCGCCACTGTCATACACACACCCTCATAGGCCCAGTGTCATACAAACACTTACACAACCCCCTCTTTTATTTATTTTTGTTCATATTAGTCTGCGCTTTCCATTTGTGGAAAGACCCTCTTTCCATTTCGGGCAATCCAGATCTGGACATTCTAGATCTGGTAGCTGCCATTTCTGTCTATTTCCCTTTAAGGCATTATATGACTTAATGCATTTGTGGGCATTTTTCATATACGTCATATACATATTACTAGTAAAGATGTCCGTGTGTTGGAACGGGCCAGATAAATACTACTCTAGACCCCCACAATTCAAGGTCCTCTATTTTAACACGGTGTCCCACCCGTGTCACCACTTATCTTAGTCCCTCACCGACAATGTGTCACCACTTATCTTAGTCCCTCACCGCCGGAGATTACCGTAGTGTCCTCTAATCAAAGCCTGTCTAGACTTCATCAATCCCAACCATTGCATGACACACATGTCATTTACGTGAAATCACAATGGAATGTTTAAAACATGAAAAATTAATCCTGTTGCTGGACACGAGGACCGCTCTCCGCAAGCTATTCCCTACACTTGATCCCACGCATCCTGCTATAGTGACAACAGGGACACCGTCGAGGAAAGTAGCACCCTGAGTAGGGTGTCATTGGCGGTTGTCGCTATGCTTCACTGCCATGAGCGGGATCAAGGAACCAGGTTGTGGAGGGTCACTCAAGGTCTAATCTGTTGTGCATTGTTGATGGGTGCCAACGGGCGAACCGGGGATTGGACATCACACTCTTACACGTGGATTTCATGAGCCCCTCTATCGGATGTGGGGCTCCGGCTAACCCTTAAGGTTTGAACACTGGGGTGCGCGCGAAGTGTTTCCCTCCTACCGATCTACGCTCTAGCTCGGTAGATCTCGCGAATGAACTCGACGAACTCACAACACAGAAAGACATGGGGTTTATACTGGTTCGGGCCACCATTGTGGTGTAATACCCTACTGCTACCTCTTGAGCATTGCGCTGGATTTCCTTGAAGATGAAAGGATGATGCAGCAAAGTAGCGTAAGTATTTCCCTCAGTTTTTGAGAACCAAGGTATCAATCCAGTAGGAGGCTACACGCGAGTCCCTCGTACCTGCACAAAACAAATAACTCCTCGCAACCAATGCGATAAGGGGTTGTCAATCCCTTCAGGGTCACTTACCAGAGTGAGGTCTGATAGATATGATAAGATAACATTTTTGATATTTTTGTGATAAAGATGCAAAGTAAAATAAAAGCAAAGGAAATAACTAAGTATTGGAAGATTAATATGATGAAGATAGACCCGGGGGCCATAGGTTTCACTAGTGGCTTCTCTCAAGAGCATAAGTATTTTACGGTGGGTGAACGAATTACTGTTGAGCAATTGACAGAATTGAGCATAGTTATGAGAATATCTAGGTATAATCATGTATATAGGCATCACATCCGAGACAAGTAGACCGACTCCTGCCTGCATCTACTACTATTACTCCACTCATCGACCTCTATCCAGCATGCATCTAGAGTATTAAGTTCATGAAAACAGAGTAACGCCTTAAGCAAGATGACATGATGTAGAGGGATAAATTCATGCAATATGATAAAAACTCCATCTTGTTATCCTCGATGGCAACAATATAATACATGCCTTGCTGCCCCTACTGTCACTAGGAAAGGACACCGCAAGATTGAACCCAAAGCTAAGCACTTCTCCCATTGCAAGAAAGATCAATCTAGTAGGCCAAACCAAACTGATAATTCGAAGAGACTTGCAAAGATAACCAATCATACATAAAAGAATTCAGAGAAGATTCAAATATTGTTCATAGATAATCTTGATCATAAACCCACAATTCATCGATCTCAACAAAAACACCGCAAAAAGAAGATTACATCTTATAGATCTCCACGAGAGAGGGGGAGAACATTGTATTGAGATCCAAAAAGAGAGAAGAAGCCATCTAGCTAATAACTATGGACTCGAAGGTCTAAGGTAAACTTCTCACACTTCATCGGAGAGGCTATGGTGTTGATGTAGAAGCCCTCCGTGATGGATGCCCCCTCCGGCGGAGCTTTGGAACAGGCCCCGAGATGGGATCTCGTGGATACAGAAAGTTGCGGCGGTGGAATTAGGGTTTTGGCTCCGTATCTGATCGTTTGGGGGTACGTAGGTATATATAGGAGGAAGGAGTATGTCGATGGAGCAACAGGGGGCCCACGAGGTTGGAGGGCGCGCCTGAGGGGGGGGGGTAGGTGCGCCCCCCTACCTCGTGGCCTCCTCCTTTATTTCTTGACGTAGGGTCCAAATCTCTTGGATCATGTTGGGTGAGAAAATCACGTTACCGAATGTTTCATTCCGTTTGGACCCCGTTTGATTTCCTTTTCTTTGAATCACTAAACTAGTCAAAAAACAGCAATTCTGGGTTGAGCCTTCGGTTAATAGGTTAGTGCCAAAAATAATATAAAAGTGGATAATAAAACCCAATAATGTCCAAAACAGTAGATAATATAGCATGGAGCAATCAAAAATTATAGATACGTTGGAGACGTATCACCTACTCCAGTGTGGTGGTGGTGGATTGCCTCTTAGGCTGATGATGAACAATACAAGGGAAGAACAGCCTCCTGAGGTTGAGGTGTTCTTGTGCTTTCGGACTTGTGTGTATCTCTGGGTCTGATGATATCTGTCCCCTCTACTGTGGTGGCTAGTCCTATTTATAGAGGCCGTGGTCCTCTTCCCAAATATCGAGCGAGAAGGGAGCCAACAATGGCGGGCAAATTTGAAGGGGGGCAGCTAGTACAATCTATCCTGACAAAAGTGGTCTTCGCCTGCACAAAGCTCTGGTGCTGACGCCGTCTTGGGCTCAACGATGACCTCCGTCTTGCAGTCCTCCTAGTCTTGGTCTCGTTGCACTGAAATGGCAACCTTTGCCTGAGGCCTTGGTACTCCGCGGCTGCGCCTGTTTCCTTAGCACCAAAGAGGAAACAAGGATGCTGCGTGCGCTGGAGACCGCATGGTGTCGATTGTCATGGCTCACGTCACCAGAGCCTCGTGAGGTTCGCCTCGCCTTGATATCTCCGTCCCTCGCGATCCTGCCTGACTAGGCCGCTCGGGAGGAGGTCTTGTGTCGTCCACCTCACAAGGCTTGGACGCTCGCGAGGGTCTTGGATGCTTTGTTGATGAAGATGGGATGTACGTCCTACTGGCTTAGCCACGCCATGGGCCGCAGGCAGGCAAGTCTGGGGACCCCTGTTCCCAGAACGCCGACAGTAGCCCCCGGGCCCAAGGTGCTGTCACACCCATGTTGCGGCTATATCTCCCACGTGTCAGAGCACGACTTAGAGGCATAACCGCATTGTAGGCAATGTCACAAGAGGGGTAATCTTTACACATCCCATGTACTGAATAAGAAAAGAGGTACATAGTTGGCTTACAATCGCCAGTTCACACAATACATGAATAAAGCATTACATCAACCAGATACAATCAAGGTCCGACTACGGAACCAAAATGAAAGAAGACTACCCCTAATGCTACAGGTCCTCGATCGCCCCGACTGGGCTCCACTACTGATCAACTGGAAACGAAACAACTCAAAGAACGAGATCTTCATTGAGCTCCTCCTTGAGCTGGGTTGCGTCACCTGCATGGTATCATCGGCACCTGCAAACTAGTTTTGGAAGTATCTGTGAGTCACGGGGACTCAGCAATCTCACACCATAGCGATCAAGACTATTTAAGCTTATAGGTAGGGAAAAGGTATGAGGTGGAGCTGCAACAAGCACTAGCATATATGGTGGCTAACATACGCAAATGAGAGCGAGAAGAGAAGGCAAGGCATGGTCGAGAAACTATGATCAAGAAGTGATCCTAGAACAACCTACATCAAGCATAACTCCAACACCGTGTACACTTCCTGAACTCCGCCGGAAAAAGACCATGACGGCTACACACGTAGTTGATCCATTTTAATTAAGTTGGGTTCAAGTTTTCTAAAACCGGACATTAATAAATTCCCATCTGCCCATAACCGTGGGCACGACTTTCATAAGTTCATAACCCTGCAGGGGTGTCCCAACTTAGCCCATCACAAGCTCTCACGGTCAACGAAGGATATTCCTTCTCCCAAGACAACCCGATCAGACTCGGCATCCCAGTTACAAGACATCTTGACAATGGTAAAACTAAACCAGCAAAGCCGCCCGATGCGCCGACAATCCCGATAGGAGCTGCACATATTTCGTTCTCAGGGCAACACCGGATGAGACATCCTACGAGTAAAACCAATCCTCAAGTTTCCCCGAGGTGGCCCCGCAGTTTACTCAGTTCGGACTAACACTTAGAGAAGCACTGGCCCGGGGGGGGGGGGTTAAAATAAAGATGACCCTTGAGTCTGCAAAACCCAAGGGAAGGTGGTAGGTTGTTAGTGAAAATGGTAAAACTAAGGTTGGGCCTTGCTGGAGGAGTTTTATTCATGGCGAACTATCAAGGGGTTCCCATTATAACCCAACCGTGTAAGGAACGCAAAGTCATGGAACATAACACCGGTATGACAGAAACTAGGGCAACAAGAGTGGAACGAAACACCAGGCATAAGACCGAGCCTTCCACCCTTTACCAAGTATATAGATGCATTAATTAAATAAGAGATATTGTGATATCCCAACAATAATCATGTTCCAACAAGGAACAAACTCCAATCTTCACCTTCAACTAACAACACTATAAGAGGGGCGGAGTAAAGCGGTAACATAGCCAAACAACGGTTTGCTAGGACAAGGTGGGTTAGAGGCTTGGCTTAGCAATATGGGAGGCATGATAAGCAAGTGGTAGGTATCGTAGCATAGGCATAACAATAGAGCGAGCAACTAGCAAGCAAAGAAAGAAGTGATTTCAAGGGTATGGTCATCTTGCCTGCAAAGTTCTCCGAGAAGACAAAAGCTTGATCCTCATAAGCATACTCAACGGGTACCTCGAACACGAACTCGTCTCCCGGCTCTACCCAAAGCAAGACACAAGCAAAGGGAACAAACATCAACCACGGTGCAATGCGCAAGCAACATGATGCAAAACATGGCATGATATGCGGGATATGATATGTAATGCATATGCGTGCTTCGGAAGGGAAAGATTGAACCAGGCTTGAACTTGGAAAACCAAGAGTGCCACTGGAAAAATGAGTTGATTTCGGTCAAAATTGATATAAATATCTCCGGAATCGGATGCACGGTTTGCAAATGACAAGCAAAACAAATATGGCACCGATCTGCGATTAACAGCACGAGGCCATCTAAATGCATTAAGAACAACAAGCTACTGCACTCTGACATAGCAACAAAATATAGGGCAGGGATACACTCAAGATGCTTGACAAAAGATGAACACTAAGCAATGGCTAATTCACTCAATAGCAGGTTCAAACAAGCATGGCAAAAGTGCAAAAGATAACATGTTACAGTCTTAGTGAAAATAACAACATGTCAGGAATTTAACATCAGGAAGCAATGTTTAGAGCAAGGTAACAACATGCTACAGGAACATATCATGGCAAAACAAGGCATGGCATGAAGCTACTCAAAGCCTACAACAAAAGTCCCTTACTGACCATAAGTCAAAAGGGATCAGAAAATACAACAGCAACCATGTGAACATAGCAATTATCGTTAACAGATTCAGACTTAGCAGAAAACTGGAACATGGCAAAACAGATATTAAGTAGGCATATTTATGAGCTCGATGCACTCACCATAAGGCATTGCATGTCAAACTAAGCATACACCCAACAAGTAGACATGGCATAGAAGCTAAACACGGCAAGAACAACCTCATAGCATGCATGGATTAACTACAACAACCTCGGCAAAAATGCTTAACACGTAAGCATTCTGACATGAACATTTTATAGCAAAAGTAGTGCTCCATTGAGTCAAGCTAGGGTGCTCCATAATTGCAAAAAAAGACATGGATGGATATAGCACACCAATATCTACAAAACATCCTTACTGCTCAAAAGAGGCATGGATCACTCTGTAGCAACATGAATACATGGCATAAAAATTACAGCAGTAAAAGGACATAGTGAAATTCTAAGTCCCTGAAATCAGCAACATTACGAGAGCTACTTTGCATGCTTGTTCTAGTCACCACAAAGATGACAAAAATACATGTCATACACCCCTGTAAAGATGGCATGGCATACTTCAAAACTCATGTAGGGCTCAAGATCGTAGGAGGGACCAAACAATCATGGCAAAAATGACAAATGCTCAATCTCTGATAGGAATCTGAAACTAACATAAACTAGCACTCTTGCAACAACATTTAGGACATCCAGATGAACTCAAATGAACATGGTGCAATGAGATGAAATGAAGTACTCGTCGAGACGAACAATCTGATATGCTACACGCCCAAAACGGAGCCACGGAGGTGAAGTTATGATGCGATGAAAATGCCCAAAAATACTGGGGATTTAGACGAAATATACCCTCGAGGAGAAGTTGGACGGGCAGGACCCTGGACGGAGCGGGGCGGAACGGGCTGCGGGTGTTTGGTTCCGGGATGGGTGGATCTCATCCCACCCGTCCGGATCCGGCGATGGGGCGGCCGGCGACGAGGGAGCGCACCGGCGGCAAAGCATGCCGGCGGGGTCGGGGAAGGAGAGGCGCAGCGAGGCGCGGCCGGCGAGCTCCGACGAGCCTCACGGGGCCGGCGGCGAGGGAAGGCAAGCGAGGCGCGAGCGCCATGGCAGCGGTGGCGACCGGCGTCGTGGAGGTGAGGCGGCGATGAATGGCGAGTCAGCGGCGGCGAACGGCCGGCGGCATGGGCGAGGCTCAGCAGGGAAGCCGGGGCACGCGGCCAGCTGTGGCGGTGGACGGAGGCGAGGCGCCTCGGGCGCGGGAGACAGGCGGCGTCGGCTGTGGGCTCACGCAGGCCTGCTATGGGCCTGGCGGGCCGCGGTAGCAGGCGGTGGCGAAGTGCCACTTGGCGCGCCCCAGATGGCTGCGGGCGGCGGCGCTGTGGAGCGGACATGTCCGGCGGCGACGGAGAAGCGTCCGGTGGCGCGAGGTAGGAGGAGCTAGGGTTGGATCTGCGCGGAAATTTCAGGGGAAGCCACATATTTATAGATAGAGGTAGATAGGAGGCTCCAAATTGAGCACGGTTTTCGGCCACGCGATCATGATCGAACGACTGAGGGGATGGAGGGGGTTTAGGTGGGGTTTGGGCCACTTTGGAGGGGTGTTGGGCTGCAACACACACGAGGCCTTTTCGGTTCCTCGGTTAACCGTTGGAGTATCAAACGAAGTCCAAATGGCATGTAACTTGACAGGCGGTCTACGGGTAGTATACCAAGGCCGCTTGGCATGTATCGGTCCAATCCGAGAACATTTAACACCCGCACATGAAAAGAGGTATAAGGAGACACTGGAGGACGTAGGAGCACTGGATTGCAAAACGGACAACGGGGAAAAAGCTCGGATGCATGAGATGAACATGTATGCAAATGCGATACACACGATGACATGATATGATATGCATGACACGCAAGCAAATGACAAGGCAACAACAGCGAATAACTGGAAGACACCTCGCACATCGGTCTCGGGGTGTTACAGGTGCGCTCCGGCTTGGCTTCACGGCGAAGCCAAGGGTCAAGTTCGGAGCATTGCGGGCCCCAAAAGCCTGCGGCCTCGGTCGATGCGTGGTAGTTGATTGGACGTGGGCGTCTTCGCTTCCCCACACTGCCTCCGCAACTGCATGACTTGACAAGTCCCTGCGACATGCAAGGGAAACCATCATTACCTGCGATCGTGGGAGGTGCCGGTTGGCCTTCTTCTGCTATAAATGAAGAGGGGGGCGGACCCCCGTCGCCCATCTCTTCCTCGCTTGCTTGCTTCTTCTTTGCTTCATTTCTTGGAGTGCCTCTGATGGCGCCACGAAGGAAGTTCTCTGCCGCCGAGAAGGGGAAGGCCCCTCGCGAGGGCCCTGGTTCCCCGGCACCCAAGTGCGATCGCGGCCGTCCGCGCAAGCACGCTGCGACCCCTGCCGTGGCCCATCGTCGAGGCGGCGCCGCGGCACACGCAAGGGACCGCCCCAACCGTGGCGGTCCAGCTGACGAGGGGAGGCGCACGATGGTGGCGCGGCCTCCCCGCCTACGCTTCCATTCAGCGGAGGTGTCGCTGGAGTTCGTTGTCTGGTCGGAGAACCCGACCGGCAACTGGCTCCAGCTTCCGCGCTTCCTTGTCGATGAACTGCCGGCCCCTAGTCTAGGTGGGCTCTTGTTGCAGGCGGATGGTTGCTGCAGCAAGGCCTCCTGGGTCGCGGTCGAGACTTCCGCCGCGGGCAACATAGCCCTGGCCCGCGGCTGGCATACGTTCGCCCGCGCACGCGGCCTGGGCAGGCGGTGCATGCTCCACTTTAGGTATGACGGTGGGTCGACCCTCTATGTGAGGGCGTTCGGGGAAGATGGTCGCCGCGCTGGGTGCTGCCCCGAGACGAACGGCGGTGAGGAGGTACTCGGCCTTGGTGACGGACGCGACGAAGATGAGGGCGAGCCTACCCTCGGCAGCGACCGCGTCTCTTCCAGCTACGGTGGCTCTTCCTCCGATGACAGCTCCAGCAGCGGTGGCTACGACCAGCCACTGTGACACCGCGCCCGCTTCGAAGCAGGCAGCGGGTCATCTCATCGACACGCCTCCGTGAAGCGCAAGGAGGGGTCTGGCTAGGCTCGGGGCATCACCAAGGGCCTGCCTACGCGGATTGCTGGAACGTTGCTTTGTTTAGCTTTTTCCTTTTTTCCTGCATCAGAAAATGAAACCAGTATGGGCCCAGAGGGGTGTGTATCGAACTGTGGTTCTTGGTTAATGCAACGTGCGTGTTATTCCCATGCCATGTTGTTATTTTGTGCAAATATAACATAACCTGGCGTGTTTAGGACGCCCTTGCCTTCACGAGATGCCTGCGTTTGTTCAGAAACTGCAAAAAAAATTGTTAGTGGATGCGCTAGAGGATTTGCCGTTCACCCAAACCTTGACTTGGCGCTTTGTATCACGGTACCCGAGGGGAACGGATTAGGAGAGATGTGCCAGCTTTCAGGCTCAAAGGAGGGTGACTCGCGAGAAGGCAGAAAGAAGAAAAATGCTTGCGAGGGCACCTACCTAGCCCCCTCGTGAGGTATGCGAGAGAGAGATCATGAGCAAACCAGAGCCAAAAATGCAGTAAAAGGCGAATGAACCAAATCAGCAAGGAACGCCAAAAGCAAACTTTGATTAAGGAGAAGCGAGCCATCTGTAGAAAGCAAATGAAAAGCCGCGTCCAGCACCTAATCTAGTCTTCAAGTCTTCTCACCAGCGCAGAGCTAAGTGATGTCCACTAGGCGTGGGAGGGAGCCCCAAGGCCTGAGGCCGGCGCTCCTAAGACTCCGGGGCGTGTACAACACCAACGCATTATTACGTGAGAGTGTCACGGGCGGCGATTCTTCACAGGCACCGGGCCTTCTTCACATGCTCTGGGCCTTGCTTCATGGGTAGAACTTCCGGAGGTGCTGGATGTTCCAGGAGTTTTGGATAGGTGTCCCTTCTCGCGTCTCCCGGCACATGGCACCAGGCCTGGAGATGTGGATGACCCTGAACAGGCCTACCACATGGGTGAAAGCTTGTGCAACCCTTCCCTGGAGAGGACCCGCCTAAGGACCAGGTCACCCGTCTCAAGTGTCCTGGAGCGAATGTTGCGGCTGTGGTAACGCTGCAGCGCTTGCTGGTACCTTGCCACCCTTAATGCAGCTTCGCGATGACGTTCCTCCCCTAGTACGAGATCCATCACCCGCATGGTGTCCTGCTGTGTTTCGTCGAATGCCAGAACCCGCACAGAGCGACGCTTGACCTCGTGAGGGAGGACTGCTTCAGCTCCGTAGACGAGGAAGAACGAAGTCTCGCCCGTTGGCTTGGTAGCGGTGGTGCGGATGGACCACAACACGAACTAGAGCTCATCGTGCCAGCCCCTGCCGCAGGCCTCCAGCTTCTTCTTGAAGGTCCTGGTCTTGAGGCCCCTCAGGACCTCAGCGTTGGCGTGCTCAGCCTGACCATTGCTCCTGGGGTGGGCCACCAAAGCGTAGCAGATCTGTGTTCCAAGGTTAGCACAATAGGTTTTAAAGAGGTTACTAGTAAACTGCGAGCCGTTATCTATGATGATGCGGTTGGGGACCCCAAAGCAGCTCATGGGGCCCTTGATGAACTTGATAGCAGAGCCAGCTGGAATGGTACGGACGGCTTCCACTTCTGCCCACTTGGTGAACTTGTCGATGGCGACGTAGAGATAATGGTAGCCCTCTGGCGCTCGGGGGAACGGGCCTAGGATGTCTAGCCCCCAGACCACGAACGGCCACGTGAGCGGAATGGTTTGGAGGCCCTGAGCAGGATGATGGATTTGCTTGGTGTGGAATTGGCAAGCTTCGCAGGACTTGACCAGCTCGGCTGCATCGTTAAGTGCTATGGGCCAATAGAATCCGCTGCGGAAGGCCTTGCCGACGAGGGTTCGTGATGATGAGTGATGTCCACAGTCCCCATCGTGTATGTCAATCAGCAGCTCCCTCCCTTGATCGCTGGAGATGCAGCGCAGCGTGACATCGTTTAGCTGTTTCCTGTACAACTCGCCGTCTTGAAATGCAGTATGCCGTGGCCTGTTGGGCCACGTGCTCCGTGTCTTCTTCCTTCTCCGGCAGTGTCCCGTGCATCAGGTACTCCTTGAACTCCTTGGTCCAGCACTCCACCTGGGGCTCGAGCGCCAAGAGTAGTCGAGCTCCTGAGGTTGGGCCGCAAGCTGGGGCTCCCGTGGCGGGTGGCTGTGGGAGCTCCTCCCAAGGCCGAGTCGTGCTTCAAAGAGGTGGCGTAGCTGACGGCTTGAAGAGACGCTCTCCGAAGACCCCTGGCTCTTGTAGTTGCCGCTTGGATGGTCTCTTGGCGGTGTCGTTGGCTTCCTTGTTGGTGCCCCAGGGCACGTGCTGCAGCTCCAAGCCTGAGAACTGCTTTTCCATCTTGCGCACCTCCGAAAGGTAGGCCTCCATGTGCTCCTCCTTTGGCTCATACACTTTGTTGGAGAAGTTGACGAGGAGCTGCGAGTCGCCCTTGATGGTAAGGCGCCTCATCCCAGAGCCGCTGCAGCCTTCAGGCCGGCTATGAGGCCTTCGTACTCTGCGATATAGTTGGAGACCTTCTCGCTGTGCTGGAAGCAGAGTCGCACGACATAGTAAAGCTTGTCTTGAGTGGGCGAGATGAGCACTGCTCCAGCCCCCGCGCCCTGGTGCGCAAAGGCGCCATCAAAATACATGACCCAGCCGTCCGGTGCCTCACTTCCTGGGGAGGTGGACCGGTCTTTTCCTTCTTCAAGAGCCGGGGCATCTGTCCATTCTACCACAAAATCGGCGAGCGCGGCTCCCTTGATGACCCTGGTGGTGCTGAACTCCAGCTGGAATGCTTGCAGCTCGATGTTCCATTCAGCGACCCTTCTGACTGAGTTTGGGCTCCTGAGTACCCTGTCCAATGGGTAAGATGAGACGACCTTGATGGGGTGCCCCTAGAAGTAGTGCCGCAGCTTGCGCGAGGCCACCAAGAGTGCGAGCAGGAGCTTTTGTGGCATGAGGTAGTGTGCCCTTGCATCTCGCAGTACGGTGTTGGCGAAGTACACCGGGTGCTTGACGAGGGCTGGCACACTGTTGAGGCTCGGCTCTTGCGGAGATTGTGGTGTATTTTGAGGTGGAGGATTTCCTGAGACTTGCTCATCCTCAGGAGTTTCCGCGACATTGCCCTGCCGAGCTTGATCTTCCGCCGCGGATGGCTCTGGTGTGCCTTCTGACCCTGCGCTGCATCAGCTCTGGCTTGGCGCGGCACACTCTTGTCTTTGCGCTCCTCCCGAACCGCCACCAGCGCCGTGCTGGCAGAGTACGGGGTGGCGGCGAGGTAGAGTACCAGTGGCTCGAGAGGCCGTTGCGCCACCATCACCGGGGGGCTGGTGTGGTATTTCTTGAGGTCTTGGAAGGCTCGGTCGGCCTCCGGGTCCACTCGAAGGGGCCTTTCTTCTTCATGAGCTTAAAGAAGGGTAAGGTGCGCTCGCCTAGCTTAGAGATGAAACGCCCTAAGGAGGTCACCCGTCCTGCCAGCTTTTGCATCTCCTTGAGGGTCTGTGGTGGGCTCATGCCTTCGATGGCCTTGATCTTCTTCGGGTTCGCCTCGATCCCTCTGTGGGATACGAAAAACCCCAGCAGCTTGCTAGATGGGACGCCAAACACGCACTTCTCTGGGTTAAGCCTCAAGTTCACCCGTCGCAAACTCTCGAAGGTCTCCTCCAAGTCGTGAATCAACGTCCTCGCCTCATGAGATTTGACCACTATGTCATCAACGTAGGCCTTTGTGTTCCTGCCGAGCTGCTGATACGTCTCCAACGTATCTATAATTTTTGATTGCTCCATGCTATATTATCTTCTGTTTTGGATGTTTATGGGCTTTATTATACACTTTTATATTATTTTTGGGACTAACCTATTAAACTAGAGCCTAGTGCCAGTTTCTGTTTTTCTTTGTTTTAGAGTATCGCAGAAAAGGAAAATCAAACGGAGTCCAATTGACCTGAAACTTCACGGAACTTATTTTTGGAAGGAAAGCAACCCGGGAGACTTGGAGTCCACGTTAAGGAAGCTTCAATGAAGCCATGAGCTAGGGGGGCGCGCCCAAACCCCCTGGGTGCGCCCTCCACCCTCGTGGGCCAATCGTGGCTCCCCTGACATGCTTCTTCCTCCTATATATCTCCATATACCCTAAGACGGTTGGGGAGGACAATAGATCGGGAGTTCCGCCGCCAGAAGCCTCTGTAGCCACCGAAAACCAATCTAGACCCGTTCTGGCACCCCGCCGGAGGGGGCAATCCCTCTCCGGTGCCCATCTTCACCATCCTAGTGCTCTCCATGACGAGGATGGAGTAGTGCTCCCTCGGGGCTAAGGGTATGTACCAGTAGCTATGTGTAAAATCTCTCTGTCTCTCTCTCTCGTGTTCTTGAGGTGGTACGATCTTAATGTATCACGGCCTTTGCTAATTGTTGGATTTTATGATGTTTCCCCTCCCCCTCTACTCTCTTGTAATGGATTGAGTCTTCCCTTTGAAGTTATCTTATCGGATTGAGTCTTTAAAGATTAGAGAACACTTGATGTATGTCTTGTCGTGCATATCTGTGGTGACAATGGGATATCACGTGATTCACTTGATGTATGTTTTGGTGATCAACTCGCGGGTTCCGCCCATGAACCTATGCATAGGGGTTGACACACATTTTCATCGTGATTCTCCGGTAGAAACTTTGGGGCACTCTTTGAGGTTCTATGTGTTGGTTGAATAGATGAATCTGATATTGTGTGATGCATATCGTATAATCATACCCACGGATACTTGAGGTGACATTGGAGTATCTAGGTGACATTAGTTTTTTGGTTGATTTGTGTCTTAAGGTGTTATTCTAGTACGAACTCTAGGGTTGTTTGTGACACTTATAGGAATAGCCCAACGGATTGATTGGAAAGAATAACTTTGAGGTGCTTTCGTACCCTACCATAATCTCTTCGTTTGTTCTCCGCTATTAGTGACTTTGGAGTGACTCTTTGTTGCACGTTGAGGGATAGTTATGTGATCCAATTATGTTATTATTGTTGAGGGAACTTGCACTAGCGAAAGTATGAACCCTAGGCCTTGTTACAATGCATTGCAATAGTGTATAAGCTCACTTTTATCATTAGTTACCTTGCTGCTTTTATAATTTCAGATTATAAAAACCATTATCTACTATCCATATACCACTTGTATCACCATCTCTATGCCGAACTAGTGCACCTATACAATTTACCATTGTATTGGGTGTGTTGGGGACACAAGAGACTCTTTGTTATTTGGTTGCGGGGTTGCTTGAGAGAGACCATCTTCATCCTACGCCTCCTACGTATTGATAAACCTTAGGTCATCCACTTGAGCGAAATTTGCTACTGTCCTACAAACCTCTGCACTTGGAGGCCCAACAACGTCTACAAGAAGAAGGTTGTGTAGTAGACATCAGCTGCCACCCCAAGGCGATGTGCATCAGCCGCTGAAAGGTTGCGCCCGCGTTGCGAAGGCCGAAAGGCATGCAGGTGTAGCAGTACACCCCGCATGGTGTCAAGAAGGCCGTCTTCTCCACATCCTCCACGACCATCTTGTTCTGATGGTATCCAGAGAACGCATCTAGGAAACATAACAAATCGCACTCAGCGGTGGAGTCGACGATTTGATCGATGCGCTGAAGGGGGAACGGATCTTGGGGGCAGGCTTTGTTGAGGTTGGTGAAGTCGACGCACATCCGTTCTTCCCACCTTTCTTCGGTACTACGACGGGGTTCGCCAGCCATTCGGGGTATCGAACTTCTCGCATGGTACTTGCCGCCTCCAGCTTGCGTGTCTCTTGGACGATGAAGGCCTGCTTCTTAGTGAAGTGCCGCCTTGCTTGCTGCTTCACGGGGCGTATGTTGGGGCACACCCTTAGATGATGCTGGATTACCTCTCTCGGGACCCCTACCAGCTGATCAAGCTCCCACGCGAATACCTCCTTGTTCACGCGCAAAAACCTCACCAAAGCTTCTTCTTGTCCTGGGTCAAGGCCGGTTCCTAAGGTGAAGGTGGCTCCTGAAGACCCGTCCTCGTTGACCGGCACCTGCTTGGTCTCCGCCTTGTCTTGGGTGACCATCTGCCTCTTCTTGGTGGGCGCGGTCTCCTTGGCCTCGGGCGCAACGGCGCCGGCTGGCTGTGCCACTGCCGCGGTCTTGAAGGCGAGCCTGAGCGCCGTCACGGCCTCCTTAGTGTCCCCCTTGATGGTGAGGACTCCCTTCCTCCCTGGCATCTTCATGAGGTTGTAGGCCGGGTGAGTTGCCGCCATGAACTGAGCGAGAGCCGGGTACCCGAGAATGGCATTGTACGGGAGACCGATGCGGGTGATGTCAAAGTCCACCAGCTCGGTGCGATGGTTGTCTCGCGTGCCAAAGGTGACAGGGAGGCGGATCTGCCCCAAAGAGTGGGAAGCTCCACCACCCACTCCCACGAAGGGCTTGCTGAGGCCGAGCCGCTCGAGCGGCACATGAAGAAGGCTGAAGGCTTCTACGGAGAGCAAGTTGAGGTCGGCGCCGCCGTCGATGAGGGTCTTGGTACCGGCCACGTTGCAAATGGTGGGCGTGCAGAGCATCGGGAGCATCCCGGAGCCGGTGGTGGAGTCGGGGTGGTCTTCCGAGCCGAAGGTGAGGTCGGCCTCCGGCGCGGCCCAACCCGGCGGAGCCCCCAGGCGCCTGGTGGCTGCCCCAATCTGACGGAAGAAAGGTTTGACGTGGCGATCTGAAGGTGGCGCTTTAGAGCCACCCAGCGGTGCTGCGGCTGCGTGGTGCACCGGCACCGCATAGCGCGCGGTGAAGAGGTCGCAGAGTTCCCCCCAGGATGCCACCATGGATCCCGGGAGGTTGAGCAGCCAGGCGCGCGGCTCGCCGGCGAGGGCCATGGGGAACCAGTTGGCCATGATCTTGTCGTCGCCCCCGGCTTCGAGGACGGCCTCCTCGTATGTCAGCAGGAACGGCGCCGGGTCTGCCGTGCCGTCATAACGAGGCGGCATCTCCGGCTTGAACTTGGTTGGCCACTGCACTCGCCACAGGGCGGGGGCCAGGGCTCGGTACCCAGACTACCTGTTGCTGGTGTCGGCCGTAGACGTCGGTGGTGGGGCACCTGCCATGGGAGCGAAGCGCAGCGGCGCGAGGCGCAGGTTGGTGGAGAGGAGCTCCAGCGCATCCCTACCAAGCGCCAAGTGTCGGATGTGGGGCTCCGGCTAACACATAAGGTTCGAACACTGGGTGTGCGCGAAGTCTTTCCCTCCTACCAATCTATGCTCTAGCTCGCTAGATGTCGCGGACGAACTCAACGAACTCGCAACACAGAAAGACATGGGGTTTATACTGGTTCAGGCCACCTTTGTGGTATAATACCCTACTCCAGTGTGGTGGTGGTGGTGGATTGCCTCTTAGGCTGATGATGAACAATAGAAGGGAAGAACAGCCTCCTGAGGTTGAGGTGTTGTTGTGCTTTCGGACTTGTGTGTATCTCTCGGTCTGATGATATCTCTCCCCTCTACTGTGGTGGCTAGTCCTATTTATAGAGGCCCTGGTCCTCTACCCAAATATCGAGCGGGAAGGGAGCCAACAATGGCGGGCAAATTTGAAGGGGGACAACTAGTACAAGCTATCCTGACAAAAGCGGTCTTCGCCTGCACAAAGCTCTGGTGGTGACGCCGTCTTGGGCTCCATGATGACCTCCGTCTTGCAGTCCTCCTGGTCTTGGTCTCATTGCACCGAAATGGCAACCTTTGCCTGAGGCCTCGGTACTCCGTGGCTGCGCCTGTTTCCTTAGCACCAAAGAGGAAACAAGGACGATGCGCGTGCTGGCGCCCTCCTAGTGTCCATCGTCATGGATCACGTCACGAGAGCCTCGTGAGGTTCGCCTCACCTTGATATCTCTGCCCCTTGCGAGCCGGCCTGACTAGGCCACTCGGGAGGAGGTCTTGCATCGTCCGCCTCGCGAGGCTTGGACCCTCGCGAGGTTCTTGGATGCTTTGTTGATGAAGATGGGCCGTACAGCCTGCTGGCTCAGCCACGCCATGGGCCGCAGGCAGGCAAGTCTGGCGACCCCCGTTCCCAGAACTCCGACACCCTCCCTACACCGACTTGTAATTATGAAAATTTATAATGATAGAGGGCTTCGCCCCTGTCTCATCTAGTAGAAGACCCGTGTGTTGCTACAGGAAAAAGGTGGAAAATACCTCCGCATGCACCATCGAAAGCATCTAATTCATTTACTTTTTGCCTCTTTGTTGACCATTATGTGGTTCCCCAATATACCAGCTCCTTCCTGCGGAGATACGATGTTGAGTGAGAGGATCCATCAATGTCCACGGTCAGGCATGCACCTCTCACAAAAGTGAATTGGAAGTAGATAGCATGCAAGGGCACATTGACGACAGTTGCTGCCAGAAAATTCGAATATTGAGCAAGGATAAATAGACAATCAAGACATGGTCTCCTTTTCTATCTTATTACTAACTAACTAATTCATTTTCATTTTTACATTTATCAAAAAAACTTCTTAAGAAACAAATACAATTTCCTATTGACTTTAGCTCTAAAGCTTTTTGCTGCCTCAAACTCACTGACCTATATTGAACCATTCAACATATAGCACACCCTTTTTTGGGAGCGGATTTATACTCCTAGAGTCGGTGCCTCCATTTGTCTATGGTTCTCATTGAATGATAACTACACATCAAGTGCACCTTGATACTGGTAGCAATTGGTCGCGCACTCCCACACTTGCTTTTTATTATAGGGCCAAGATGATACGACCAAAAATAATTCAAGCCCTATATTTGCACAACAAGATGTAACAGAACATCCTTTCATTTCATTGATCAAAGCATATTTGTAGTCACTAAATTCATAGTTTTGAACATGTCGATGGCAGGACTGACACGTCCAACAATCATACATATATTGTCAACTCTCTGCTTTGATGGCGGTTGCTAGGTCAACCTAGGTGCACTACAAAAAAATACACTTCCGTGATGATACGTGTTTGTCACAGTAGGGCACGTTTTTTGTCATGCATGTACATCCATGACGATTTTATGACAGAATCAAGAGAGTCATACCTGTACTGTCGTAAAAGTGTTCCATGACATTACCAAAATTATAATCACAGAAGTGTCAACATCCATGACGATAAAACCCACGTCAGAGAAGTGCTTTCGTCAAGGGTGACCGACGTGTGGCATCCACCGTAACGGCTCGCCGTTAAGCTATCGGGTCCGGTTTTGGATCCGATAAGTCGTTAACAGCTATCACCAATGGTGATTTTCCACGTGTAAAATTCTCATTGGCCGGAGGAAACATGTGTCTGCAACTCGGTTTGCCAGATGTCGCCCGTCCATTAGAGCAGACATGCCTATGATACATCAACGTGTGGCAGGGCCCAACAGAGGCCCATATAGGTTAAATGGGCCGGCCCAACTAAAGGCCCACAAGATTTTGCAGACAAAATGGGCCGGCCTGGCTAAAGGCCCACAAGATTTTGTGGACCATAATGGGCCGGCCCAGCTAAAGGCCCACAAGATTTTGCCGACTATAATGGGCCAGCACAGCTAAAGGCCAACAAGATTTCGAGGACACTAGTGGATCGGCCCATTCATAGGCTGCCATGTTTTGGGCCAAATGCCAGCCCACATTTGATCTGGTCCATTAACAACCTGCCATGTTCCGGGCCTAATAAAGGCCCATATGAGATCCGGCCCATTAAAAGCATACCACGTTCTGGGCCAAATTACGACCCAGATAAGATTTGGCCCTTTAAGAGGCTTTGGGCCAAATTATGGCCCATATCAGATTCGGCCCGTCAACTGGACACTATACTTTTGGGCCCACTTGCTAAAGGCCCATTTAGCAATTTGGCCTGATATTAGTTTCAGCCTGTTAAAGGACTGTTTAATATTTCGACCCTATATTTATTTCGGCTTGTTAAAAGCCCATCATATTGTTGGTCCTAACTACGGCCCGGTTTGCATTCGGCCTGCTCACAGCCAATAATCTGATTGGGCCAAACAAGGACCAAGGCAATTTTGGCATGTTTACGGCCCGTGATGTGATTGGCACAATCATGGGCCGGGGTCTATTTCGGCCTACTACTTTTCATCCTCCTACAAGCCCATTGAGTTTTTTGTGAAAATAGGGACAGCGGTTTACTCAGCCTATTAAAGGCCCGAATCTACTTGTGGGACAGTTTACATTTAGGCCTATTAACGGAGCAAGGTGACTGGGCCCATGATGCGGATCATACGTAGTGATTTGCATGACGACCCGATTATGTATCGTAATTTTATGGTTTGGACGGTTTACTGCATAATTTTATGATTTGCATGACGGCCCGATTATATACAGTAAAATAACAGCAGCATCGTGAATAAGAAAAAACCTAGACTATACAATAAATAAATTACGGCATATTACATCCACTCGGCATCAAAGTTCACCACTATGATAATAAAGCACAAGGAAACAACAGATTATATACACTAGGCATCAAAGATCGCCACCAGTGCAAATAAACACGCCAACAAAATAATATACAAAACCGTCAGCACTTCAATAGAGTTCAAGAAAGGTTAGCCCTGCTCGGGAGTTGCAGCGCAAGCAGCTGAGCAAGCTGATGAGACTGCGCTTGTTTGACACTTATATCCTCCTCACTCTGAATGATAAACAAGCACACAGATGATAGGTTTTGCACATATAAGTATGAGTGCTGACAATTCATCGCATTTCTTACTAACGAATAAAGTGACACACTTTAAATTAGCATTAACACAATATGGTATTAGTCAGGTCAAGACATGGCAGGAAATGACATTGTGAAGGAGATCGCAGCTTCACGACACCACTGGATTACAGATCAAGAACTCATAAGTATTAATGGTTAGTGTGCTGTCAATTTATCCCATTTCAGATTGACAAATAAATATACGGTTTAAATGATAGTAGAATGATAGGACATTGTTCATAGTAAAGACACTGCAGAATATGACATTGTGCTGTAGTGGGTAGGTTCACGACACCACTAGATTAGAGATCAAGAACAAAAGCATACATGCAGTGCAAAAGAATAATGCTTTCTTTGTATACTTTAATTTACATGGTATGAAGAAGAAACTTGGTTGTACAACTGAAAACTTAAATTGAGAAGGACAAACATTTGTTTATGAACTACATAATAAACTTTAAACATGCAATTTGATGGAAACACCAAAAATAAATAGCTGCTGCAGTCATGCCTAACCAAATATACACAACAAAGTTTGAAGGCTTGAGAAGGACAAACTTACATTATTGGTGAAGACAGGCTCTATAAAGCCTTTATCCATGCTGATGGGGGGGTGGGAAATTCAAGAAGTTTAACACAGAATCTTCTTCATAAGCATTTCCTTTATTCTACATTTTATTAAGAGTAAATATAGATGTGATAATATAAGAAAAAATGGAGAATATTTGAGATAAGATGAACAGTGATGCTACATAACCAAGTAGCTATAAATGTAAGTACATGGTTACAGGCAAAAGGTACAACCTAGAGCAATGAAGAGCTAAACTTCTTCAGTACCATCGGTGTTATCCAACCTTAATGTAAGAGTAAATATAGATCTAATGTGTAGAAAATGGAGGGCAAAGGAAAATAAGTTACAGAGTGATGGTACATGTACAACTAGCTGTCAATATAAGTACACTGATAAAGGACAGCAGGTACATACAAGAACAATGCAGAGCTAAAAAATTCGTTGGCATTGGATATATTCTACACTAATGGAACCATTCATACAAATTAGATAATTTGAAGCGAACAATTGATAAGCAAGCTATCACATAATGAACTAGGTATGTATGCAAGTACAGTGATATAGGACGATAGGTACTAACAAGAGCAAAGCAGCGGGCAGCATATTTGCGATATCCTCTCGTCATTTTCAAATCTGAATTCTTCTTCGAGTAGATTTCCTGCAAAAAAGATCCGTAATGCACATGCAGAAAAGTAGAAGTTCAAATTGTCATGTGATATCATAGACAGTACCTCATCCTGGGAACGAGACCAGAGCATAACAAGGTTTTTCCATTCAATGTCTTCTAAATTTAGCACAGGAGACTTCACCGGAAATTTGTTTGTAGACTTGCCATCAAAGTGTGATTTCCTCACGTAACATTGATACTGCTGCAATGCTTCCTTGAAAAGCGCAATCAAGCTTTGCTCATCATGACTATCCAGATTGACCCTCACATACTTACAACAATGTAATGTAAATCATTGATGTGTTCAATCAGCAGAAAACAGGAAAACGATCACCATGAATAATAGCACTTGCACGTAAGTGGGATAGGAAGATGTGAAAATGGTGTTTGTCTTTACTATAATCTTCCCATGATAGGAATATATGCACGTAGTCCCTAACAACATTGAAAGCATTGTCTTTTAAACTAGGAATAATTGGAATGGGGTTCGAATCTGCAGGAATTGGTCGTCTCTGTAGTTGGGATAGGTCTTCGGCCGATGGACTTGCTGTACTTTTTGCTGTGGTGGGATTTTTCTATGGTACGGCTAGTGCTATGGCAACTGAAATTGGCATACCTTTTGCTGGAGTGCAGGTCCTGTGTGGTGGGGCTAGTGGTGTGGCTAGTGAAGTATGGATACAGTCTGCTGGAGTTGGTCCTACATTTTGTGTCACTGGTTGTAGAGCCAATATAAGTGGGGTGTTGTCCGATTTCTCTAGCACCACCACGTTTTTCAAGGACTTTGCTGGTGCTCCTTCAGGTTCAGTAATCGCCCTCCTCCTTTTTGATGTCTGATGCACCAGAACATCATTTGAGTGGAAAAACATGGTATGTTGACAGATGGAATATGTATTGATAATGGATGGGCATGGCATCTTGACATATATGATGAATAAACTAAGAAAACAGTGGTTCTACAAAGTAGAAGAAATGCAAGACAACTTATGCAAGATACGCGCAATCAATAAAACCTTGCCAAATTAGAACAGGCACCTTGATGGGTGAACAGGACATGCCATCTGCCTTTGACTTATCGAGGTCAAAATAGTTATTAGGATCATATTCTAAACAAGAATCTACAGGTGGGGAGCGTATGAGTTTCATTGCATCCACAATGGCACTCAATGCCTTGGTGCCAATTTTGTAAGTCATTGTAGTGTTCCACAATATTCTTCTGATGCCCGGATTCTGATATTCACTGTGATTACGTATAATATCTGAGAAGCATGAAAACATAAATAGTAGTGAGATTATCTTTGTAATGCAGAGGATATTCTAATATAGGGGCGCCCCTATAAACCCTTGTGTGATATCACTGGATTCTGAGGAGAGATCCCATGTGCGCTGTAGTATGGTGCGTGCATTAATATAATCTGGCACAAGTACACACAAAAATAGGCTCCAGAAGTAAGGATAGTTGGCAGATAATAGGTTCATAATATACTGTATAGAGAGTTTATTGCCAAACCATGATAACAAGAGCACACATCAACTAGGTAGATCATAGTTTACATAAAAGGGGTACACCATAACCAGGATATATAAATCAGGAAAGTGGAACTGGCTGGAAATTACGGTGTTGTATTGCCGCAACTAATTGAAAGCCTATCGATCACGTACAGGCCAACTCTATCAGCTGTTGACTGCAGATGTCCCTGCTCCCCTTCCTGGCAAGGAACATACTGTACATACTAAATATAGAATAACAAAAGAGTAACATGTTAAAGAACATAAGAGGAAGCATATTCTTGAGGTTCTGCTTCACTGCATACAGTGTTGGTTGCCCACTCATGATGAATCACAGCGCCCAGAGAAATGCAATTCCATGCTGTCTCTCTATATGTGGACACATGCATTTGGAAAATCAAGTGGGAGCATTACCTGACCAATTAAATGTGTGTTTGTTAACTAATATCAGTATCATCTCACAATTCGTAATTGAAGAAGTAAGCATTGGACTTATGATTAGTGTGTTGTTTAGCTTCAAGACTGGACTGCTGCTAGTGCGACACAAAGTAGCTACACAGATCATAGTGTAGATATAACGGGAAAACCGTAAGCATCACAAGTAAAATCATCGAAGTGGAACTTTCTGGAATATATGTGCTAGTATTGCCGGTGCGGTACTGTTAATATCCGTGTAACTCTCAAAGGAGACACAGCTCCCCACATTTCTTTGCTAATCTTACAAAATCCTACGAATCAAAGTGGCCCGAAGAGATCAAAGTGTCCTTCACAACCGACCCTGTAGACCTCTACACTGCAAATGTCCCTGCTCATCTTCACTACAAGGAACATACTATACTACTATCATACTCCCTCTGTTCCAAAATATAAGTCTTTGTAGAGATTTCCACTATGGATCACATACAGATGCATGTGATACATTTTAGAGTGTAGATTCACTCATTTTTCTCCATATGTAGTCCATGGTGGAATATATACAAAGACTTGTATTTAGGAACGGAGAGTGTACTTATTAAATAAGAACGGAAGAGGAACATGCTAAAGAAGAGCATGCAGATTTTGGATAATAAAATGTTCGTTGCGCACTGCCCACACATGATGAACCAGAGCGCATAAAGAATGCAACTCCCTGTTCTCTCTCTATATGTGGTGCATGTGCTTTTCAAAAGTAAAGTAGGAACATTAGCTGACCAATTAAGCGTTATCTGTTTTAGTAATATCAGCATCATATCAGATTCGTATTTGAGCAACAAGTTTGGAATTATGAGTGGCACATTGTTTAGCTTGATGGATTCAGGAGCAGTGCTAAGCAGGTACGATGATGGTATTGAATATAAAGGCATGTCTGCATGCAAGTCACATGACTTTTGTCATTTGCGTCAGTCGAGCATTTCAGACGGTGGGATGAAGATCCTACATCTCCTAACCCTTCTTCTTCCTCGTCTCTGATTCTGCACATACAGAACACGGCTTGGGCCATCGGCTGAACCACCGGCCCCCACTGCCTGTGTTCCTCCGCCACCACCACCCCCGCCCCACCTGCGTCGAGGTTTCTTTGTTCGGCGAGGCCTCACCACCGCCCCCACAACCATCGTCCCACCCGAGCCCCTTCCTTCGCATCGGCGACCTCCCACAAGCTCTCAAAAATCGACAGACCCAATTTTGAAATTTAGTCTACTGTCATTTAATAGGTGTGGAATATAAAAGGGGAAACCATAAGCATTGCGAGTATAGTGTTGAGCGTGCCATCGTGGATCTAAAGGTGCAAATCGGACAAAGGCAACTTTGCAACCAATGTTTGCTTTCAACTAACAAGTACATGATGGACAAGAAATCAGAGTAAATTAGTAGCGATCTATTTTCTTGCTGTGATAAATAAGTTGAGCAGATACGAAAGAGTACCGCCTCTGGTGCGGCGCCGTGTATGCATCTGCTGAGAATTTTATGATGTTGTGGTAGCGATGGCTGTCGGCTGCGTGGAAGCAGATCTAGGATGGTAGATGGTGGCGGCGGGGCGCGGTGGACGAGACGGTTGTTGGAATGGCGCAGGCAAGGTGGACGACAGCGGGGATGAAGCGAGAGGACAGGATGCAAGGATCCCGGTCCGAAGCCGTGGATGAGAGAGGTCAATCTTTTGTAATGGCCGACGGTGTCGGGGTATCAGCTCCGACATGGTGGAGGAGGATGGTGATGAATGGGGTGGCCGACGGAGGAAGCTAGGGTGGAGAGGGTGTTTTGGCGCCCACGGAGTACGAATGGGGAAATAGAGGGAGAGAGGACGGGTGGAACCATGTCTTCAGGGCGCGCTTGTCTCAAATGCTAGGAAATTTACAAACTTAGCCCCTGTTTAAAATTTCCTACGTCACAGCAATATTAGTCGGTTGGGGATAGGACGGTAATCTCGCATACATCGAATATTTGCCGACGAGAGTTTGTTTTTGGCACTCACCGTGTATGAACCGGGGAGGGAGTCGATTTCGGCCGAGGAGACACTGTGTTTTGGAGCCCACCGTGTATGAATCCGGGTGAGAGGCGGTTATGTCACATTTGAGTGAAGTTACAAACCTACCCCTATCGAAACCTATAGAAATCGAGCTGATAGGCTTTGCGTGGCAGGGATAGGCAGTAATTTTCATCTCGCAGATTTTAGTTTTGGGCGGTTACCGCAAGTTCCCCGCTTCGTTCAAATTTTTGCAGAGCAAGATTGCACGTTTACCGTGCCAACTCAATTTGAATCTAGTTTGTATTCTATTTTTGTTCGGGTAGGATCCATTTTCGATTGGAATAAAATTATATATACATCATTTTTTATATATATACTTTCAAAAGCACAACAAAGAATTCTGCTCCTTTATATGTATAATATGATTTACAAATACAATGATCTCAAGATCATAAGGTTGAATTCAAAAAATTTAAACCAAATTATGTTCTACTAAAATGTATGGATCAGTAATATCTACATATTAAATAACATAGATGCGCGTGAATTCATATGAGTATGCATGTTTGATAGATCAATTTTGGTTCGAGTATGAACTGGATGTATCGTCATCTCGAATTTAAATATTTGAATCCCTTTTATGTTGAATCCTTTCACGCCCACCTCTCTCGCATGCATGCTTCTTCATGTAGCTATCACTCTCTTTTCTCCAGCTCACCCGCACGCTCACTTCATGTTTCTCCTATCTTCGCAAACATGGTCTCTTGATGTCTCCCTTGATAAGTGTCACACTCTTCCTACCGTTATACATTATACGGTTTTCATTATCTCTCATGTCTCTACTGTTCTCTGGTATCACTAGGTACCTAAGCTTTCTTTTTCACTGCCACACAAAGAGTCTCACTCATATTTCACTTTGTCTTTCTCTCTATGGGGTTCTCTCACACACCCTATATGTCTCTAGATATGACTCATACCACTAAAATTACTCTCTCCTGCAGACACAACATTTGTTGCGGTCTCTTTTCCGTCTCCATCCCAGTTATACAATTGACATTATTCATTTGATT
>NC_057797.1:313281887-313320223 GCF_018294505.1 Triticum aestivum
ACACACACAACTCGTGCTTACACTCCTCTTCCCGACTACCGTCTCTCTCTCTCACACACAAAACTCTCACTTTCGCACCCGCACACTCGTGCTTCCACTATCGCATACATGTCTCTCTCACGCTCCTTGTATCTATGTAGATTTTTCTTCCCTTCTTCAGACACGCCCTCTTGATCGTGCACACACACAATATTGCCTCATTTTAAGCTGATAGCTCTTGCACACACACTCTTTGTTTCTTTTTCACACATGCACTCTGTCCTCCTCCTCTCTCCCTCTCTCTCACACACACATGGGATTTTTGCAACAACTAGCAAGATGCCCATGCATTGCATGGAACATCAAGATGCATTTGTATGATTAGTTTATCTTGGGGGAGAAAATGATGAACGAGGGAACGCCTTATTTGCAAATGTGGAGAGGGGTGTGGGTATCTTTTTGCAAAATTGCCATAGTTTCCTTCCTATCCTCCAGATATAAATCGGACGACCTATATTGCAGGATGGCGGGCACACCATCATCACCAACTCTATTTTTTATCTCTACTCTTATAAAAAAGCATAGTCGATGATGATGCTATGCCTGCCATCCACCAATATAGGCTGTCCGATCTATATCTAACAAATAGGAAGGAAACTATGGCAATTTACCCGCACTCCTCTCCACATTTGCAGATAAGGCCTTCCCTCGTTCATCCTTTTCTCCCACAAGATATTGATGTTCCGTGCAACGCACTGGCATCTTTCTAGTGAGAGTAGAAATTAGACATATACCACTTCTCAAATCTTGAAACCAACAACATTCCTCCCTTATCTCATCAAAATCGCTAAAGGAATATATTTTGAGTGAAACATAACATATTTTTAGTGATATACGTATTTCAAAACAAGACTCTTTTTCTATCAAATTAGTGAATATGTATTAATCAACTTTGATCGTGTGGCAACACATCGTTCTACAATGCAGTGCCTCTAGAGTTTTTAAGAAGTCAAACTTTGCAAACTTTGACCAAGTTTGTAGATGATAGAGGCGAAGGTGTCCCGATGTTTCAATGAGATATATATCTTTTCCTGTGGGAGTCAACTTTGACGATCTGACTATGAACGTGCGAAGACGTCATGCCTTAGCAATCGTTAAATCAACTTCCAAGGATTGTTGACCATGCCGAAGCACGATCAACCTGACCACGAGGGTCTATTTCCTGCGAGCAAATGAAGAACAAGCAAGAAGCTGAGATTGCAATCTGGATATTGCGAATTAAAGCAGAAAGCTTTATTAATGAAGATGGGGTTCTGTGACGTCTTGGTCTGGTCGTTGGACACAAACGAAGTACGTGAAGTTGCAGCTATGGCGAACTTTTAATCTAAACAAAACCCAAAGTCTAAATGATGCCCTAAGGGCTGTATATACGGAGGAATAGGGGGGAATTTCGTGGCCCTTGGAGGAGGGGTCTGAAACCAACCCTAACTCTTGTTTCCCCACACATACAGACACTAAAAATAGTCTATACTTACGTATTTCGAAAATACATGGGACTGGCCCAGTAATAAGGTGACGCAGCACCTAGAATAGCCCGTGGACGAGATTTATGAAGTGGCATCTTGTATATTTCGTCCAAGGATTCATGCACTCCTTATGGTGGCTTCAAAGTCCTGAAATCATCACTTGTAACTCCGTTCTGGATCCCCTTGCGCATGCCATCATCTCCATGCCTTGCTCCAGTGTTCATCCCTCTTATCCATGTGAGGCCCTTCATTTGTAAGCAAAACAAATGTATCCAATTTAGGCAGCCTCATATTCTCATGAACATTAGAATCATTACCAAGAAACGAAAGTACCTGATAATTTAATCGGCGTTCGCGAGCTCTAGTAATTGGTCCAGTATGTATAGCAGCAGGGGCTATGGGTGCAACAATGGTATTGATGTCCTCATCATCCTCCCCTTCTTGAAATGAAGTCATTCTCGATGAAATATCATCTTCCTCACGCAAATAAGGATTCAAATCTGCAATGTTAAAAGTGGGACTAACCCCAAAATCTGCTGGTAGCTCAAGTTTATATGCATTATCATTTATTTTCTCTAACACATTAAAAGGACCATCAGCACGTGGCATTAGCTTTGATTTGTCCAAATTAAGAAATCTATCCTTACGCAAATGTAACCAAACAAGATCTCCAGGTGCAAACACAACATGTTTTGTACCCTTATCTCCAACAAGTTTATATTTAGCATTCATACGCTCAATGTTTTCCTTAGTTAACTCATGCATTTTCAAAATCAATTCAGCATGTTCTTTAGCATCAAAATTAACCTTCTCCGTAGATGGAAGAGGCAACAAATCAATAGGTGCACAAGGTAGGAAACCATACACAATTTCAGAAGGCCACATCTTAGTGGTAGAATGCAATGAACGATTATAAGCAAATTCAACATGAGGCAAGCATTCTTCCCACATTTTCTTATTATTCTTCAAAACATCCCTAAGCATACTAGACAATGTTCTATTGACTACTTTAGTTTGTCCATCTGTTTAGGGGTGACAAGTAGCACTAAAAAGCAGTTTAGTCCCCAATTGAGCCCATAAACATCTGCAAAAATGGCTAAGAAATTTTGTATCACGATCTGAAGCAATAGTATTTGGCACACCATGCAAACGAATAATTTCATGAAAGAACAAATCAGCAACATTAACAACATCATCGCTTTTATGACATGGTATAAAGTGTGCCATTTTCAAGAATCTATCCACAACAACAAATATGCTATCTCTCCCCTTCTTTGTTCGAGGTAAACCTAAAACAAAGTCCATAGATATATCCTCCCAAGGTACACTAGGTACAGGTAAAGGCATATATAAACCACGAGGATTGATTCTTGACTTAGCTTCTTGACATGTAGTGCAGCGAGCAACAAAACTCTCAACATCCCGTCTCATCTTTGGCCAAAAGAAATGTGTAGCAAGTACGGCCTCCCTCTTATTCATGCCAAAGTGTCCCATTAATCCTCCTCCATGCGACTCCTGCAACAACAAAATACGAATGGAGCTAGCTGGAATGCATAGCTTGTTAGCACAGAACACAAATCCATCATTAATGACGAACTTGTTCCACGTTCTTCCTTCTTTACAATTCTGCATTACATCTTTAAAATCAGCATAATGCACATATTGATCTTTGATGGTCTCCAAACCAAATATTTTGAAGTCAAGTTGTGAAAGCATAGTATGGCGACGAGACAATGCATCAGCAATAACATTTTCTTTACCCTTCTTGTGTTTAATAACATAAGGGAAAGTCTCAATGAATTCAACCCATTTAGCATGTCTACGATTCAGTTTAGCTTGACTTTTAATATGTTTCAAAGATTCATGATCAGAATGTATAACAAATTCTTTGGGCCATAAATAATGTTGCCATGTCTCTAAAGTCCGAACAAGAGCATATAATTCTTTATCATAAGTAGAATAATTCAGACTAGGCCCACTCAATTTTCAGACAAATATGCAACAGGTTTGCAATCTCGTAATAACACACCTCCTAATCCAATTCCACTAGCATCACATTCAAGCTCAAAAGTCTTATTAAAATCAGGAAGTTGGTGTAAAGGAGCATGTGTCAACTTATCTTTCAATACCGTGAAGGCTTCTTCCTGTGCGGTACCCCAAACGAAAGGCACATCCTTCTTTGTAAGCTCATTGAGAGGTGCAGCAATGGTGCTGAAATCTCTCACAAAACGCCTATAGAATCCAGCGAGACCAAGAAAACTCCTCACTTGTGTGACCGTTTTGGGCTGCGACCAAATCTCAATAGCTTCAATCTTGGCTTTATCAACTTCAATTCCCTGTGGAGTAACAATATAGCCAAGAAAAGTTACTCGGTCGATGCAAAAGGTGCACTTCCCAAGGTTACCAAACAAACGTGGATCCCATAGAGCAATAAAAACATCACGTAAATGTTTCGAATGTTCTTCCAAAGATTTTCTATAAATTAGTATATCATCAAAATAGACTACCACAAATCGTCCAATGAAAGCACGTAAAACTTCGTTCATTAGTCTCATGAAAGTACTTGGTGCATTAGTTAACACAAAAGGCATGACTAACCACTCATATAATGCAAACTTAGTTTTAAATGTTGTTTTCCATTCATCTCCCAATTTCGTACGAATTAGATGGTATCCACTATGCAAATCAACTTTGAAGAATATTGTAGAGGCACTCAATTCATCGAGCATACCATCTAGCCTAGGAATAGGATTAAGATAACAAACAGTAATATTATTAATGCCTCTACAATCAACACACATACGCGACGTACCATCCTTTTTTGGCACTAAAATGATAGGAACATCACAAGGACTAAGGGATTTGCGTATATAACCTTTGTCGAGAAGCTCTTGTACTTGACGCATAATCTCCTTCGTCTCCTCTGGATTGGTGCGGTATGGCGCACGGTTGGGTAATGATACACTGGGGATTAAGTCAATTTGATGCTCAATCCCTCGAATAGGTTGTAATCCCGGTGGCACGTCTTGTGGAAAGACGTCAGCGAACTCCTGCAAAATGTTAGTGACGGTAAGAGGCAAAGAGGAAGGCACGTCCTCGAATGAAAATAATGCCTCTTTGCACACAAAAGCATAGCAAACAGATTTGCTAATATCTAGATCATCAATATCAGATTTGGTGGCAAGTAAACATGCACTTTTCAATTTAATTTCAGAAGCAACACTAGATGGTTTATTATTAGGCTTCATTTACTGCTCAAATTCTTTTGCCACAATCTCATTTTCACTCTTATTTTTCTCCTGTTTTGCTTTATCAGCTCTATTAATATCATCTTTCAAAATGGAATCCGGAGTCATAGGAAGCAAAGTAATATTTTTATCCTTATGAACAAGAGTATACTGATTGTTTCTTCCATGGTGTACAGAATTTTTATCAAATTGCCATGGTCTACCAAGTAATAAGGAACATGCTTGCATAGGTACCACATCACAATCAACATAATCAGCATATGTAGAGATACTAAAATGCACACGAACAATACGTGTTACCTTAACCTTGCCGTTGTTGTTGAACCATTAGATGTAGTAAGGATGTGGATGTGGTCTTGTGGTGAGAGATAGCTTCTCCACCATCTCCATGCTAGCTAAGTTATTGCAGCTCCCTCCATCTATGATGACACGAATAGAATGTTCCTTCACAACTCCCTTTGTATGGAACAAATTATGCCTCTGATTTTGCTCAGCTTGTGTAACCTGCACACTCAAAACACGTTGAGCAACTAAACATTCATACCTAGCAGCATCTTCAGCAGCCATGTATTGCATCTCATGATCAGAATCATCTCCACTGTGTTCTTCGTGTGTTATAAGAGCCAAAGTCTCCTCATGATAGTCACTAGCGGACTCATACCCACCATCCTCAGTAACAATCATCACACACTGAGATTTGCATTCTCCCGAAAAATGTCCTCTGCCCTTACAACGATGACAAATAATATCACTTGTGTGCCCTGTTGATGCCATGGAAGAAGAAGAGCTCTGCGCAGGCGCAGCAGGTGTGCTCTTGGAAGGTAGTGGTGGTTGTGCTTGCTTTCTTGTATCACGGCTGGAGGTCGCACCTAATGGAGGTGCTGGTCCAGTGGAAGTAGAGGAAGCACGTGGTGTCCATGATGAAGATCGACCTGCAGAAAAGTTAGTTCGCGCCAATGCCTGTCGATCCTGCACTTCACGTTCAGCTTTACAAGCAAGATGGAATAAACGAGTGATATTAGTATACTCCTTATACTCTTGAATGGTTTGAATCTCTCTATTTAATCCACCCATAAAACGTGCAAGCATACCTTCATTCTCCTCAACAATACCACATCTAATCATGCCAATTTGTAATTCCTGATAATATTCTTCTAGAAAAAATATTTCCTTGTCTTAAACGCTGCAATTTTTGAAGTAATTCACGTTGATAATATGGTGGAACCCAATGAGTACGCATAGCAGTTTTCAAAGCAGCCCAAGTAGCTAGAATAGTATATAATCTACAATGTTTAGACCACCAAACACATGCAAAGCTAGTGAAAGCACAAACAGCAGCAGGAACACGTCTCTCCTTAGGATATTGTAAACATGTAAATCATTGTTCAGTTTCTAACTCCCAAGTAAGATATATATCAGGAACATATCTACCCTCAAATGGTGGAATATTCAATTTCAATTTAGGGAGATGGTCATGATCTCGTACCTGAGGGGGAGCCCTACCATTGCCCTTATTTGCATGTGGACGACCTGGTGGTTGTGGTGCTGGTGGTTGCACGTAGTTCTGATTTTGATCAACCTAATCCTCGTAATCTCCCTCATAATCGTCCTCCTCTGCATCAGCAGCAGGAGTCAAGAAGAATCAACAGCAGCACCAACAGTCTGACCAGGTGCAAGAGGGACATGGCTCGCTCGGCGGAGGGCTATTTCGCAACATGGAGGTAGTCGTTGTTGTTGTTGTTGTTGTTGTTGTAGAGGTGTGTTAGGTGCAGCCGGTGGTGGTGGTGGAAGATGCGCGAGCAATTCATTAGACTAGTTATCGAGCTTTGTTTCCAACGTCTTCTCCATGCCATCTATCTTCTCCATGGCCTCTTCAAATCTGTTTAGCACATCTTGCACCTGTCCACTCATCATTTGTTGAAATTTATCATGCAACTCCTTATTCTTCATTTTCTCCCAGTCAATCTCGTCGGCTTGTGATCCTGCCATGGTTAGCAGCAATAGAAACACACAAGAATATAATCCTACAGACTACTAACAAGAGGTGGTGGTGGGTGTCACAAATCCGTCAAGCAAATCTCAAATTCTTACCAGTTCTTACCCAGCAGCAGGCGGTGATTAGCAACCATCATAGTCAAAACTCTCAAAGCTTGGATAGAGTGATTACCAGGGAGAGTCAAACGCACGACGTAGATGTATGTGGAGCTGGGAAGGCTTATAATATGGTAGCAAAAAGTGTCAGCAATAATCAATTTAGAGATGCAAAGTTGAATAAACGCTCAACGACGATACTGTGCTGGTCCTAGGCTAGACCTTGCTAGAGACGCGAGCCTAGAACACTAACAAAATCATGGTGCTGCACGTAAACAAGGGAGAAGCACACTCTGAAATTTTTTCTTCTTTTTTTCACTTTTTTGCACTTTTTTCCTCTCTTTTTTGCTTCGCAACAATTTTTTTTCGAGAAAGTCTACAAATGGTCTAAAAAATTTCCTAACCAGAATTTTCCAGACTTAGTGTTCTAGGCTTGGAACTATTTTCCTACTGCGGGTAGCACGAATTTTTAGACCGTGCTACCAGATTTTTTTTGAGTTTGGAACTATTTTTCTACTACGGGTAGCACGAAAGTTCGGGAGTCCTACTCTGTCACGACTCAGAGTATGGCGTGATCTGGAAATCCAAAACAGAGTAACAAAATACTGGACTCGGACTAGGACTAGTGGCGGAGATGAATCTGGTGGAACTCGGACTGGTGGCGGCGATGAATCTGGTGGAATTCGGACTGGTGGCGAATCGATGATGGAGGTCGACTCGGATTATCGTGATGGCGGTGGATATGTGGTATATGGCAGCGGTGATGATGATGGTGGTATATGGCAGTGGGGATGATGATGGTGGTATATGGCAGCGGTGACGATGATGGTAGTATATGGCAGCGGTGATGACGATGGTGGTATATGGCAGCGGTGATGACGATGGTGGTATATGGTAGCGGTGATGACAATGGTGTGGTGGCGGTGTGACAACTTGTGAACAGAACTCGATACTCGAAGGGACTAGATGCTAAGACAAGCAACTCGACACGATGATGCAACTACAAATTCAACAAAGCAAAACTCCAAAAAGACTATGCAAAGGCTCAAATTGGTTCAAATATGATGAACGAACCCTAATTATGTTTTGGCTTTTTCGTGGACTATAGGTATGAAGAACAGACTCGACCTAAACTACGAAAAACTATAAAATCTCAGCGAGCAACCCAAAAATCTGATACCACTTGATAGAGGCGAAGGTGTCCCGATTTTTTGATGAGATAGATATCGTTTTCTGTGGGAGTCGACTTTGACGATCCGACTATGAACGTGCGAAGAAGTCACGCCTTAGCAATTGCTAAACCAACTTCTGAGGGTTATTGACAATGCCGGTGCATGTTCAACCTTACCACGAGGGTCTATTTCCTGCGAGCAAATGAAGAACAAGCAAGAAACTGAGATTTCAATCTGGATATTGCGAATTAAAGAGGAAAGTTTTATTAATGAAGGTGGGGTTCTGTGACTTCTTGGTCTGGTCGTTAGACACAAACGAAGGACGCGAAGTTGCAGCTATGGCAAACTTTGAATATAAACAAAACCCAAAGTCTAAATGACGCCCTAAGGGCTGTATATATGGAGGAAGAGGGGGGAATTTCGTGGCCCTTGGAGGAGGGGTCCGAAACCAACCCTAACTCTTGTTTCCCAACACACACGGACTCCAAAAACAGCCTATACTTAAGTATTTCGAAAATACATGGGCCTGGCTCACTAAAAAGGTGACACGGCACCTATAATAGCCTCTGGACGAGATTTATGAAGTGGCATCTTGTATATTTCGTCCAAGGATTCATGCACTCCTTATGGTGGCTTCAAAGTCCTGAAATCATCACTTGTAACTCCGTTCTGGATCCCCTTGCGCATGCCATCATCTCCATGCTTGGTCTTGCTCCAGTGTTCATCCCTCTTACCCATGCAAGGCCCTTCATTTGTAAGCAAAACAAATGTATCCAATTTAGGCAGCATCATATTCTCATGAACATTAGAATCATTACCAAGAAACGAAAGTACCTGATAATTTAATTGGCGTTCGCGAGCTCTAGTAATTGGTCCAGTATGTATAGCAACGGGGGCTGTGGGTGTAACAATGGTATTGATGTCCTCATCAGTAGAGAAAAATATTTATATCTACAATAGCAAAAATAAATAATGCGAAACTACATCATATGATGAATCTAGTGATATATGTTTCGCACTCTAGATGTAAATATTTTCTCCACAAACTTGGTCAAAGTTGGAGAGGTTGGACTTTTCAAAAAATCTATAAGCACTACATTATGGAACGAAGGGAGTAGTTATTACCACTGTATTATTTTTTGGACACTAGACAAACGGTGGAGTACATATACGAAGAGAAGAGGCGCACGCACGCAGTCAGTCTCTCGGTGTCTCGCACACATGAGAGTTACATAAAGGCACCGTTAAAAATAAACTCTAAAACCCTAGGATAACGATTGCTGCATGCGCGGGTACCGGCTATGTGGCGGAGTGCACCTTTGTAGGAATAGTCAGCTCGCGTGACAATTTTCTCTGTATGAGTTGATTGTCGGGGCCACAGGTGAACGACCTAGAGGTGGTGGCTCGCCAGTTGCCACAGATCGAGTAGCCATGTTTAAAATATCATTTTTTAGCGGGGTAAGAGTTCTGATATTCAATGGCGCGTTATAAGTACTAAGTAGTTTTTAGAACGATTGGTATGGAGCGAAAATGGAATTCATAACTACTACCTCCTTGGCGTATGGTTGTATGGGTTTATGTTGTGAGATGTTGAACCTAGTAGTTCTAAGGCAAATACTATGGTTTAGATGTTGGTTTTCAGTAATGAAAATCAGAAGGGGGAAACACTTCTTTAATAAAAAAAACTACTACTTACCTCCGTTCCAGTTTACTAGTCCCCATCGTAGTTTGGGTCAAAGTTTGTCCATGAATTACAATTTGAAAATGTGAAAGGAAAACGAAATTTTGTCATACCCAAACAAAAAAGGACTAGAGGGAGTGATTGCTCTGACACGGACGCGACCTCTCATAGCGCAGGCATTGAACTGGCACGCCAGCCAAGAGGGCCCCACTCGCTGCAGGCCCGGCTGAACACGCCTCCTCGCCGCATGCAACGGGCTTCAGACTGCCCTGCCTACCTCCATTGAATCCGCGCGTGTGCCGGCAACACGTCCTTCCGCGAGCCGGCCGGCATTTTAGAACACAAAAAATGACCAAAATATAATTAATTACGCATGGTCTTGACTTGTTGTGCTTGAAGTGGTAGCAGGAAGTAGAGGTTTTTCTTTAATTATAACTCTCCTCACATTTTTTTGGATTTGAAGTGAAGCATGGTTTTGGACATTATCTGTGACTGTGCATATATCTGTGAACATGAGTTTGATGTGGAAGTTGAACTTGCAATGTCGAGCTTGCGCGTGAAGCTTCGTCTGTTATTGTTTGGAAAGTAATTTCTGTTATTACATGACCCGAAAAAATTTATTTTGTGCCACATCAGTAGATGCACGGACATCACAACAGGCATGCTGACTGGATAAACATTTGAACCTAGCTATTATGAAGGAAATTTTGTATTGACAACTGTTTTAGATAGCAGGAGGCGCCTAGCCTGCTCTGCCGCTACTAGCTTATTTCTGGCTTCTTCCGTCTCTTCTTTCGCTTGGGTGAAGAGAGCATCCAATTGCTCTTTTCGCTTCTTCAGGAACTTAGCTACATTCTCAAGGGATGTTGCACGCTTTCTTTGAGCCTTTACTAGAGCCACGAGGACACGAACAGCTGATGACTCCATCTGGCTTGTGTGTAATCCAGCATCATCTGGGAATTTGCACCTTGTGTCTAATCTAGCATCATTAGGGAACTGGCACCTTGTGTGTAATCTAGCCTCATTTTGGAAACATGATCTCGAGGTTGACCATACTTCCCTCCTCGCAGGAACTGCATCCTGACATGAAGTTACTTCTTTTTTAGATCAATACTCAGAGCAACGCAGATCCATTTAGTAGAAGCCAGATAAACATGACTCGCAGAAGTGAATTCAAAAGGAAAAATATAAAAACAGACTACAAGGTGAGAACACCCACTTCCTACATCAAGCTAAAAATGAAAGCATTAGGATGATTAAGACTCTTCTTATTACACATCGAAGAACACGAGGCTAAGAGAAACAAAAACTACAACATATACACATCAAAGAACACGAGGCTAAACGAAAGTAATTGAAAGGGCGTTACTTACCAAAGCTCGTTTTACAGGTTCGGTGCAGCTCCTCTTTAACTTGCCACGCTCCTTGAAGATGTCCCCAATATCCCGTGTTTGTTCTTCATTGCTCCTCTGCATGTTCGCACTCGTGGTTTTAAAATCTCAACATGGTAAGAAAAATATACTACTAGTAATACTCACGCATCTTGTGGGCAACATCAAAGCACTCGTTTGCCATGTTAGAGCATCTCCAACAAAAGCGCAATGCGCGACGCTTTTAAAAAGCATTAAAGTGCTGAGATCGAGAAGTAGAGATAGAGAGTAGAGACTAGAGAGTAGAGGATAGTTCTCAGCATAGATATAGCATAGATAGATAAAAGATAGATAGTTCAACTACTCCTCGTTGTCCGACTCCTCCTCGGTGATGTCTCCTCTGATGTCTCAACGTAGGCATGAAGATACCGGTCATCATCGCATTCCCAGGGCGACGCTGCTCCTAGCCTCATGTTGAATTGAGCATCCGCTTTTCGCGTACGCTTGTCCTCGCGATAGGCGGCAAGCTCCGCCCTCCTCTTCTCCCTCTCCGCCCTCCTTTGCGCATAGAACTCGCGCTTGTTGATGATGTCCTGTGGGAAGTGTTGGCACCACAGCGCTATGGCTTCCTCGTCAATGTCGGTGATGCCGAGACGGTGCTCCCGCCTCCGGTTGTCCCAATGATCCTCGTCGGTGATAAGCCGTGGTAGAGGCACGAGCTCCTGCGCCCGCTCCCGTGTCGGCATGTTGGGGAATTTCAATGTTCTATGAGGCCACCAGAGGCGCCACGCCGCCGCGTCATATGCGCGGGCGGCCTTGTTGGCGGTGTCGCAATTGCCGAGGCCGAGGCGCATCCTGAGGAACTAGATCTCGGCGGAGAATCCACTGGAGGGGCGCGCGCGGAAGGCGAGGCGAGAAAGAGCGGGGAGAGAGTGGTGGCAAGGCACAGAGCGGGGATAGAGCGGTGGCAAGGCACAGAGCGGTGGGAGGGCGTTGGATTTTATAAAGCGCGCCAGACGCCACGTGCCCGTCCGATTTTTCCCACGCGCGCGCGATCCTTTCCCGACATCCCTGCTATCTATACTATCTTCTCTATTGTTATATTTATTTTATATTTAACAATTATCTCTACTTCTCTACTCTCTACTCTTTTTTCTTTTTTCTTTTAAAAATCAGAGTTGGTGATGATGGTGTGCCTGCCATCCTGCAATATAGGTCGTCCGATTTATATCCGACATATAGGAAGGAAACTATGGCAATTTTGCAGAAAGATACCCACACCCCTCTCCAGATTTGCAAATAAGGCCTTCCCTTGTTCATCTATTTCTCCCACAAGATAAACTACTCATACAAATGCATATTAATGCGTGCAACGCATGGGCATCTTGCTAGTTCTAAAAAAACTTTTCATCCTTTGCCACACTATTGGTTGCAAATGAAGGACCTACCCAAGCACAGCGTGATACAAGAGCGACGCACAATTACAAGTTGATATTCAGTTGGACAATGGAGTCTATAACCAATTACTTTTACGGCAACAATAGCAGCCAGGAAATTTGAAGGGTAGGTATGAACAAAAGTGGAACTGCACATGTACTGCTAAGTGATTCAATACACACATTACCAATCGAGGAGGAGAATGATGGTCGCGGTGGACTCTGTGCATCATGGTCGGCAACGGGAGTTAGTTCATTTTCCACGATGTTGGTGCTTCTGCGCTTAGCGTCGGCTTCCGAGAAGTAGATCCGAGGTCGTGAAAGACGGTGCCGGGGAAGAGGCACAGTGTACGACGACGACGGTGGCCCGACTCCAGTGCGGCATACGAGGTCGTCGATGAGGTAGATGCGCTACGGTGGACGAGTGCACCGATGTAGAAGGGGAGGAGCAGGAAGGCTGCAGTGCCGTGGAGAAGTCTATTTTGCGGTGGGTATAGAAAATGGGGAGTATTCAGGTGTACTACTCTGGGTGCTGTGGTGGGGTTGGCTGGGTAGGGTGAAACTAAAGTTATGAAAACATCCCCCTACCAAGCGTCATCCATAGGCCTGTTCCGAAGGCTATGATGGTCACTTTGCACTGCTCGGATCAGGGTCGTGGGAGATTTTCCCGCCGACCTCAAAATTTTGTGACACTGAACTCCCCGTGTGGCGTTCTGGGTGATTGGGCTAAGCAACTAGCGAGTAGTACTAGTAACTACTAGTGCTCCCTTCATTTTTATTAACTTTGCATATTAGGTTTGACCGAAGTCAAACTTCCTAAAGTTTGACCAAGTTTATAGAAAAATATAAAAATTTACCATAACAAATATGTATGATGTGAAAGTACATTCAATAATGAATCTAATGGTATTTATTTGTTACTGTATTGTAAATGTTAATATTTTTTGTTATAAACTTTCTCAGAGTTCACAAAACTTGACTTTGACCAATGCTAATATGCGGACTTAAATAAAGACGGAGGGAGTACACATTTGTTTTCTTAGTTTGTACTAAATTAATCATTTGTTGCAATCATTGTTGAAACCCAAGATGTATACGGGGTCTATAGTATTTCACAATATGCTGAAACTCACATAATCCTAGTCAAATGAGAATATAAATGCATTTCATAGCTATTGCTTTGTAGGATGCAAAAAAAACCAACCCTAACTCTACATCATCCATTATAAAAGCGACATTTTGAACACATGCCAATGTGGGAATGAAACGTGTAAAGAGAGCTTGCGAAGATTGAGCAGATAGGGCAGGAAATATTTTTTGTATGTGGACGAGAGAGTTGGAGACAAACCTAACGAGGCAGAGAGAGATAGAGCGAGAAAGAGAGAGGAACAAGTTAGGTCTGTGAGAAAGATGGAGATATGTAATATACGTGAGATGCATGTGCATCGGGATCTGTACACGTGGAAGGCGAAGAGACAACAGGTTTGATGAGAGAGCTCGAAAACATGGATGAGAGGGGAAGGATCTCATGGGTTGAGGGATTGATCATTTTGTGCGAGGGAAAGAGGGATTGGTAATTTTGTGCGGGAGAGAGGGGGGAGTCAGTCAGCCGTCGTCACATCATCCTGCTTCCAAATGGCCCTGCATTTTGTAGTGGAATGTGGTCGCTGTCTTCGATCTCCTCGATGCCCTCTTTGAAGATTGAGGTGTTGTGCATGCTGGGGTGCAGTGAAGCACAAGAGAGAGTGGTCGCCATATAACCTTGGATGGGAATGAATTGTGTGCTCGAGGGAGGGTGTGTGTGTGTGTGTGTGTGCCTGTGTGTGTCAGATATTGAGAGAAATCAAACCTATGGAGAGAAATGTGTGTGTATGTGACGGAAAGCTACATGCTAAATATGGTTTTCACGAAGAGATTGTGCGTGCGAGATAGAGAGCGATGTGCGGGCCTTGAGGTGGGCAGGGGCCGGGTGAGGGTGTCAAAATGTGTGCGTTGATGCATGTGTTACATGCGACCATGCGAGGGACGGACGGATCGAGAGAGATGGTTGTTGTGTTACGGATGCTCCTCTCTCTCTGTATCTCTCTCTCTCTCTCCCACACACACACACACAAGTAAAATAGAAGACCGTTCTCTCATGTATACACAATGTATCGACATATGTCTATTTCTCACTCATGCACGATCATCTGCACAATCCACACCTGTCTATGTCTCTATCACACACATACCGTTTCCACATTGCCCTTCCACCACAACACACATATGGACACATACACACGTTCTCTCTCAATCACACACACAAAATCAGTATTAAAAAAACTAGGGCGCATCTAAAACGTCCAAATCCAAATAAACACGAACTGGAACTAAATTCAAATATATGAAAATATTGTAGCATCCAGAACTTTTCCAGGAAAAAAATGTTGAGTAATATTCGGGGATTGTTTTCACACACACAAAAAGGTTCGGTGAATTCCTTCAAGCGCGACACAGTGACACATCATTCGATCGACCGTGCGGCCGTGATTCACGCGCTTGCACAGGATTTTGTATCATGGATGTGGTAACTAATATAAGTGTTGCCTCAGTCTAATGTTTACGTGTACTAGTATGGTTTTCTTTTAAGGATGACCAACCCTATATAAAACTAAACTAAGATCTCATACGTGCACTCATCAATATGCCGCCACCGCCGTTGCACTTGCCGGCGCCCGCCTACTCCGGCCAACAATTTCTTGCCCATCATCGTCGTGTCGCCGCCATCTCTGTGCCATGAAGCCGAAGGCTCGCCCGCTCACATCATCTGCAGTCCCTCCTTGCAATGCCGCCGCGCTGCCAATAACGCGAGCAACTTGTGGAGCCGTGTCTATGCACACAGCGTACGAAGAGGAGGATGAGCGCGTGCTCCAGCATGCCTGCGAGGAGGAACTAGCGTGTCATTGTCGTCTCCACCTGCGCGGAGGAGGCGCGCATGGTGGCTGTCAGCGGAAGGCGGTCACGCACATGCCGAGCCCGCAAACCGGGTGAGGATGCGGAATCTACCTTCGAGACCTTGAATGCCACGTGGATCCTACAATCTGAAGGAACAATTTGGGTCAGTCGACTCTTGTGAGCCGTTGGATGCAACATGAATGGCTAGAAGGGCTTCTTCAACCTCCGAAACTGATGCACTGTTCATCTTCTTAGCCCGCCACACACCTAACCACCTGCCACCGCCGCCCCGCCCTCCCCTGAACCGCCTACCACCTCCATGCCCCCCCAGCCCGCCATCCGTTTACCCTTGGGCACGATCCATTTTTTCCGGCGTACTGCATTCCACACCCAACAATCATAAGATAGATCATGGGCACCCTGCCACCCTAATATAGATACTGGGGTAGCTTCTCTGTCGTCTTCTTCCTTCGCTCCATCGAACTTCTTTCACAAATCGACTGACCCAAATTATACTACTAGTACGAACGTATTAAGTATAGTAGGAACACGAAGATATGAGCAGTAGTACCAACTACAATAAGAACAGTAGTAAGACATACTAGTACTAGTACTACTGTACATACTAAAGAGTTCAAATAACGAGAAAGAACATAAAGTTCAAATAACGAGAAAGAACATAAACATAGTTCTGCTGGGGGCTCAGCACAACACACCCCTAAAATAAAACTAAGCAACTAGTCCGCTTCACACTGCAGTAGAACCAGCATGAGCGATGGCACTGCCACCTTACTCGGAGTCTGAGTCCGATTCCACTTCCTCGACTTCTTCCTCATCCCTCTTCACTGATGCTTCTTTTCTTGAACCGAACACTGGGCTCTGCTTCTTCATCCAACCCTTGTAGATATTTAAACAAAGGTAGGCATCCATTATTGCGTACAGGATGTGATCTTCATCTAATGTCTTAGACGCCCATGCATGATGAAACTTGTGGTGAGGTTTCTTCAGTTTAGCGTGTGAATGATCAATCATGGCTGCTGCTAGGGTCAGCATTGAAGGCTGAGAGGAGGACAACAGGCTTGCCTTCTGGAGATCGAAGGGCTGGCCTACAACGAGGCCTATTCGACCCAGGACATCCCTGTCAATCCTAAAGTCTACAGTAGTGAATTTCACTCTTTCGTCCTTGAGGAACTTCTTAAAATCCTGGCACTCAACTTCGGCATGGCATATGTGGTAGACCAAGCACTCTTTATGTACGCAAACCTGGATTACGGCTGGCTTCTTCATCTCTACCTCCTTTAGAATCTTTTCTCTTTCCAGGACTGTGGTGTACTCAACATCTAGCCCAGCGACCCACTCATCCTTTGAACTGTTGAACATGCATAGGAAACAAGCAAGGCATGCTTTCACCATCGCGGATCCACGTGTGTAGATGACAATGAACTCATCACTGGTGATGGCTCTAACCTAGTACTCAGCGGTGACCATAGAGATTTCGGAGGCCATGGATTTTGGAGGATAGTTAGGAGAAGTTGAACTGGTGTAATGTCAAAGGACGGGATGAATAGGAGCGAAATGTTGTAAGGTAGTAGTAGAGGACGGGGACGAGTAGGGCGTGCGAACAGCGTGGGGTTGTTGGCTTGCCTGATGGATAAACGGGTGCAAGCCCCCAAAGAGTTCTCGAGTACTATGCGGGACCCACTAGATGTCATGTCTACTAGACCCATATCATAGGCCTGACGGTATAGCTTCTACCTGTTCACACGCCATGCCGGCGCGTGGATGTAACTTCACTTAATTTCGTCAACCGTTGCGCCTCCCACGACCTTTGCCTCCCTCGCGCGGTCGCACCCTTTGAGAATTCGACCGGCTATAAATGAGCAATTTTTTGGCCTAGTCTGCATGCATCATACTCCCTCTGGTCCTTCTTACTTCCGTCAACCGTTTGCAAAGTGTTTGACCAAATTTATACTAAAAATATCAACATCTACAATACTGATTATAATGAGTATAAGAACTGCGTTTCATAATGAGTATACAAATATTGATTTGACATTGTGAATGTTGATACATTTTTCTATAAATTTGGTCAAAGTAGAGGTACATTGACTTCATACAAAACTTAAATGCACAATGCAGACTAGTTCCTCTGTCTAGGTGCGTGCCATGTCCTATCTAGTCATCACAACAAGGTTAGCTATTAGAGTACTACTACCTGCCTTCTACTTTAAAGGGATCGATTAAAAAATTTCACCTACTCTTACCAAGATAGATGTGGTGGAATAGTTTTTGTAGTATGCAAAAGTACTCAACTAATGCTTTCGTTCTTCACAAACATTGTGTTTACCAATGAATTATGGCATTGCATGCATGCATGAATACTAGTTACTCTAACCCCCCTCTCTTCTTTAATTCTTTGCCACATCAGCATGTTTGCTATTCCCGTGTGCATGATACCAGCTAAAATACCACCATTATGGCTAGCCTTAATCATCGCATGCAATAATTTAGTGCACCTTGAAATATGAACATGTGTGGGGCATGTATGTTTTTAGTGACTTGAGACTATACCTAGCCAGGCATGCAAGATGACTTATTATGCACTGTTCCCCATACCTGCAGGAAGCACGTTTGTCTCCCAATCTTTTCCTCTCCACGTGTGAAAACAATATGCCTGCTTTACTCTCCTTCTCCCTCCGGCGGTCCCACAACTCCACCTCGTGTGGAAACAATATGCATGCATGACTCTCCTCCCCCCACGCTCGTCCAATCCATTGTGACCAGCAATATTTCCACCCCTTCCCTCCCCCGTAATTTACTCCAACAAATATGCCCACGTAGCTGTTACATTAATCACGCAACATATCTTATGGGACGTTGCTTCAGTTACTTAACTGCAGGTGCATTGGGTCACTGAGATATGGGCCCAAGAGGGGTCTGGCCCATATGTCAATGACGCTACTAGACATGTAGTTAAGTTAGGGTAGCTAAGTCCATTTGTTACGTAGGTGTGCCATTTCTCGCTATAAATATTGCGCCTCCCATGGCATTCGGAAGAATGCTCACGTTCATCACTATCTCCTCCCCCTCCCTCTCATGTCGACCACCATGACATCGCCCCTCCCAAGACCTAGGCGCCCCTCGCTGCACCGCGCGGACGGTCACGCGTCGTTGTTCTGTTCCTCGCCGCCACTAGTCAAGGAGCACGCATCGGTGTTTCGCTCCTTGCTGCAACGCGGCGAGGTGGACGCGTCGGCATTCCCAATCTCGCCAGCATGCGCGTCGGAGGGCACCTCGGCTCCCCGCTATGAGGAGAATGCAGCGCCGCCCGCCATGCCCCCCCAGCCTTGAGGAGCTTTGGAAAGAAATGGATGTCGCCTTGTGGGAGGCTTTGCCTCCGGCAGAGCGCACCAAAATAGAGGCGGAGAAGAAGGCCGAGGAAGAGAAGCGCGCCGCGGGACAAGCTGCCTGGCATGCCTATGACATGTCCGAGAGAGTCAAGCAATTGGCTCTTTGCCAGAAGGCTCATGCAAGAGCCGTGAGGGTGGCGGAGGATGCCCGTGCCAAAGCCCTGAGTGCAATCGGGCCCAAGAGCCTCATCTATGCTTGGTGGTATGTGGGCCGGGTGCACGCTTCCAGCGAGGAGGAGTACCTATTGGCGCCGGAGCACCACACCGGTGACATCGCGCTCTCCTGCCGGCAAGCCACCAATCAGGACCTCACAAGTTGCAAGGCTGGGGAAGAGGCATTGTGTCGATGTGCTAGGAAACGGCCGCGCACCAGGGCACCCGTGGCGCGCCACAAGCGCTCCTGCGAGCATCATGGCTTTTAGTAGGAGTATAATTTAGTTTCGTAAGGCATTCTCATTAGTTTTGGGACGCAAATGATAAATCCCGAATGTTCTGAAATTATTAGCGTCCTTAATTAAGTATGTAAAAGGGAAGGTTTGGAAGCCCTTTGTATCCATACGCATTTTGTACGTACGCATTTTGATAAATCCCGAATGTTCTGAAATTATTAGCGTCCTTAATTAAGTATGTAAAAGGGAAGGTTTGGAAGCCCTTTATAGTATCGCACTACACGTCACTCTCTATATATGCTTGCAGACTATGCTACTCCCTCCATCCATGTGAATAAGTCATCTTTGGTTGTGCACCATGACCAAGAAGGAGAGAAGACTTATACACCTTAGCGGAGGGAGTTTTACTATTAGTTATGTACGTGCAAATGCACGTTTTAAGATTACGATGCGGTTTTTGTAAAAGTAGAAAAACAACAGTAGTCAAGCTTGTGAAACGATTCAATGCAAAACAAATGCGAAAAATGCTCATTCAATTGTTTACTTTTAGCTTCCTTCTCTATGGTTATTTCTTTGTCGTACTTTGTACGGTGTATCTCACTGGTCGGAAAGGCATGCAAACTCCCAAACCGCTTCCTACACCCTGTATTGAATTTTTAGTTTGAATAAGCACAAACCGCAAACTCCCAAACATGTATATGAGCAAGTTACTATGATATTTAGTTTGAATAAGCACAAAATAAATCTTGTCGGCTATAATAATGATTAAACTAATCATGTGGACTAGCATAGTAGATGAACAGATCGAATCAAGGACACAGACTAGAAACATGAATTCTACCACGATTTCGAACAGGAATGACAGAAACACATACGGTGCAATGGGAGCAGCACCGTTGGCGTGGAGGTTGTCACCCATGTCATTGAGGAAGAGCTTGCCGAGGTCGGGAAGAAGTCGTCGTCAGTGAAGTCTTCGCTTGCAGTAGTCGCTAGAGTGCACTTCCCAAATTTTAACAGCGCCCGCCGAATGGAGCGCAGGAGGGAGTGGCTTTAGGGGACGTTCGGCCGCCGGATGGAGCTCATGAGTTGCCCACGAATCAGTAGATGGTGCTCCTCCCTAGTCTCTACTCTTATCTCTATCTCTACTACTCTTTTTTGTTTTTTATAATATACTAGTTGTAGCTGTCAAATCAAATAGTACTGCATCGTTCGAGGAACGCCTGGCTGAACACGCCTCCTCGCATCCATCAAACCCCTCCGTTCAACCCGCATGCAAACCGAGAAACCTACTTCGGCCCACGGGAGAAAAATTTTCGGTTGCCGTTGGAGAATAATAGAGTCACGTCCAATCCACTTGAGTTAATTGCGTGTATGATTCTCCCTCTATAAAAAGTTAATCCACCCTTAATCTTGTATTCTAAGTACTCTGTGGGTTCCACTGCCAGTAAAGTGTACATGACTTGCAGGCTGGCTAAAGATTCGTAAAGAAAGTTAAAACGAAACAAATCCATCCTTAATCTTGTATTCTAAGTACTACGTGGGTTCCACTACTAGTACAATAGCAAAAGAAGTATATATTAGAAAATATATAAAAAGCTAAGTTTAGGACAGAATTCAAACTCAAGTCATCGCGCTGCGAGCATCCGGCCCGGACTAGTACGCTAGGTGTTCGTTGCAGACAATGCAAGAGATAAGCCTTCACTACAAAAAAATACACTTCCGTGATGATATGTGTTTGTCACAGTAGGTCGCATTTTCTGTCATGCATGTACATCCATGAAAATTTTATGACAGAATCAAGATAGTCATACATGTGCTGTCGTAGAAGTGTTCCATGACATTACCAAAATTATCATCACGGAAGTGTCCACTTCCATGACGATAAATCCCGCGACACAGAAGTGCTTTCGTCAAGGGTGACCGACACATGGCATCCACCGTAACAGAACGCCGTTAAGCTATCGGGTCGGGTTTTGGATCCGATAACCCGTTAACAGCCCCGACCAGTGGGGATTTTCCACGTGTAAAATCATAATTGGCTGGAGGAAACACGTGTCGGCTCATCATTGGGACAGATGTCATCCACTCATTGGACAGAAGGCGCCTATGATACGTTGACACATGGCACGGCCCAACAGAGGCCCATTCCTATGAAAAGGCCGGCCCGTTTGACTTGGTCGAAAGGTGGCGGGCCGGCCCATGTAAAGCCTGTTAATGGCCTATTCGCATATAGCCCATTTATAGCCCGCTAACCGAAGGCCCGTTACGCCCTATCCGAATTTGGCCCAGTAGCGTCATCTGGGCCACCCAATATGATTCCAGCCTGTTTTCACTTCTGGCCGATGTATGGAACATGACGTCTTTCGGCCCATATGAGGCCCTATGTAACTCTTGGCCTATTAACATCCCGTGGTGAAACTGGCCCGTAATGAAGAGTGTATCACTTTACACCCATTAACGGCCCGTGGTGAAACTGGCCCGTAATGAACAGTGTATCACTTTATACCCATTAACGGCCCGTTATTCCATTGGGCCATTTCGAGCCCATGTTATCTTTCGGCCTTCTCAGAGCCCATTTATTCTTGGGCTCATTTCCAGCATTCGTTTACTTATGGCCCGTTACTATCATTTTCTGCTTCTGGGCCGAATTCAGCCCGTGTGTACAGTTGGCCCATTTGTGGTCCGTTAATATGTTGGGCCGTTTTCATAGCATCATCAAATACGGCCTATTAACGATGGCCCATTATGGTCGGCCTATGAACGGATTATTCCAACTCTAGCCCGTTTACGACCATAATGCGGTCTGTTTGGCCCATGTTTGGCCAATCGATCATACGACCCGTATAAGGCCCATTGATGATACGGCCCGTAGAAGGCCCATTGTTTATATGGCCCGTAGAAGGCCCACTATTTCTACGGCTAGTAGGAGGCCCAGTGTCACTACAGTAAATATTAGCCCATGGTTATTGTGGCCTAGTTTTAAAAAATAGGTTATTGCAGCCACTAGCTAACCGCGGAAAAAGCACTGCAATGACTACAAGCAAACAAATAAACAAGACATCAAGGAAATAAATAAGCAAGCAACTAACGCTAGGCTATCACGGCTATTACACATATTCCATCAACTGGGCATCAAAGTTCGCCACCAGTTCAAATATAGGGAACAAAGCAGCATATCATATACACTTGTTGTCAAAGTTGGCGACCAGCGCAAATAAACGCCGCAGCAAAACAAATCCAGAACTGAAACCACTTCAGAAGAACTCAAGAAGCAATATCCTGGGTACCCATAATGCTCGCAAGATGCTTAGCAAGCTTATTAACTTTCTCTTGTTTGGCACTTAAATCCTCCAGCGCTTGCTGTTGCACCAGAAAATATGCATCTGAATTCTGCAGGGACTTCCTCAGTCCTTCAGCTTCCTGTCACAGCACATCTGATCGATGTCTTTCAACTTGAAGTTGAGACTCAAGAAGACGAACTAATTCAGGCAGCGAGTTCGAAGAGCTTGTGCCAGCAGTAGTGGCCAATAACTCGAACACTACATCAAGACAGGACTTTCGGGTTCCCTCACTGTCGTCAAGATAGTTTTTATCATCTTTCTTGGAGACCAACAGGGATGTCGCACTATCTTGAACCTTATCTGCCTTACTTCCTTTACCATTGGATAACGCGGCACTGTTCTCCATTATTTTGTCCGCATTCTAAAAGAGAAACAAGCAAACACATCACATGTTTACCATGTTGTAAATGAAACTCATTTTGGTAAATGAGTTCAGTCGTAAAGTGGACAGGATAACATCATGAAACAAACATATATCTATGTACCATGGTCACTTTATGGTCTATATCATTCTAGTTTTTGTTGCCAAATCAAGATAGAGACAAAGTTCAAATAATATTTGTTCAAGACAAAGCAGAAGAGATAGAATATAAGTGTGGGTAACTATAGAGCAATAACAACACTTGTAATGTGCATGACATGAGAACATAACTATTTATTCAATTGAAACTGAAATCAACATAGAGCAGGTTACAACAGCAAACCAGTTAAAGAAATAGGTTTAAAACATACCTGTTGCGCCATTGGAGTTTTAATTCCATCCTTCAAATTTGAAAATAGTTGGTATGAGTAAATAAATTAATGCAAGAGCAAAGGAGTATGAACCATAGCTACAGAACCTGACCTGAGAACAAATGTTCTTCTCCTTTAAGCATTGAGTTGGGACTCAGAGTGGTGGTCCTCATGCTTTGGGCACTGCAGTTCCCTTACTAACTGCTCGTGTTTGTGTGCTCTGTGGTGGAGACGGTGTTGTGTCAACTGGAACTGGGTTACTATCTGCCGGGGTTGGTGTTGAGGATATAACCACTAAGGGTAAACCGCCCAGGAGGGGCCGGTTCACCTTCAGCTATACTGAAGCCCAAGGAAACCCAGAAGATGGCGCTTTACGGATGAAGCTTAGAGGCCCAGAGCCCGCAGGCGATTTAGGGCCCATGATAGTAAACCGCCAAGATTGTATAAACTTGCATTGTAAGATAAGAAAGAAGAGACCGAGGCAGACACTTGTATGATCCAGCCTCGGGACTCTGTAGACCGGCCGGGGTCCTCCTGAGTATATAAAGGGGTGACCCGGCGGCGGTTCAGGGACAGAGAACAACAACTCGAAGCCAGACAAAGCGGATTCGCTCCCTGGCCTTCAAAACCCCAGCAATACCAATCACAACTAGACGTAGGCTTTTACCTTCATCAAAGGGGCCGAACTAGTATAAAACTCTCGTGTCCCCTTGTCCGGTTTAACCCCTTCAAGCTAACCCGTAGCGATGGCTCCATGACTAAGTCCTTTCATGAGGACATCTGCCGTGACAATTCCACGACAGTTGGCGCCCACCGTGGGGCTATCGCACGACGGTTTAGAGTTCTTAAAGGGCAGCCTCGATTGACTTAAGGGATACGCTGTGGGCCGGATGACGAAGAGTCGCCGCGGCAGGCTCTACATCGACAATGCAGGATGGGGTCCCGAGGCTGATTCAATCAAGTACGGGTACCGGGTCCCCTTTGGTGGGATTCATGTCTTCATCTGCAAGATCGGTGAACCGGCCCCCGAGCAGGACACCTGCACCGACATCATCGAGACGGCTCGGCGTGCAAGTTCTTCACCGGTTCAACCTGAGGCAAGGCATGTTTTTGTAGGTGTCGTCCATGGTTCGGGGTACGAGGAGGAACCCGTCTCCGATGGAGAAACCGTAGTCCGCAGCGGTGACGAGTCTTCCGGAGAAACCGAATCGCTTTACCAGTTGTACGACGGCCGGATTGAGGGAGGATCCGAGGGCAACAGTATTCCGGATTCCCCCGGTCTGCCAAACTGGGCCGCTGTCTTCATGGCCGGCACACAACCGGCACCTCATTCATCTACCGCCGCAGCAGTGCTCTTCGGTTCAACGACGGCCACGACAGCAGGGGCAGGAAGCTAAGCGCCGCCTCCAGCCCAAGTCTTGTCTGATTTGTTCGACGCTCTAGCAGCACTGATGTCCGCGGAGGTAGACGCAGCAGCCAGGGATCAGCACGATGCGGAGATTATAAAGGTGAAAGATCAGATAGCCCAGGCTAAAGTGGACCTGGCAGTAGAGAATGCCAGGATGGCCACAGAGCGGGCTGAGTTGGAGGCACAGGCTTACCGGATTAGACTGGATCAGAATGCCTCAGAAGAGGTCATGAGAAGAAGGTACCGATCATGTCTCCTGTCGGTTTATGAGTCGCAGAATCTTTTCAACAGGCCAGGTGCAGGAGCTGGTAACCAACCCGCGCCAAACCGGGCGGGGGCACCAGAAGCAGGAGCGCCGGTTCAACCACGCGCGACAGACCTGCCTCACCAGAACAACCTTGTGCCATCAACACCGCCCGGGCATTATTCCAACCCGTTGGATAATATTGTGGCTGCCACTTCGTGCCTGGCGGCCCTACCAACCGATGGTGAATCACCAGTTGCAGTGGAAGCGCGTCGGGCCAGGGATCTCCTTCAGACAGCACTGAATCAACAGCAAGCGTATTCACACAGCCATGAGAGGATTCATTCCACTCCCCGTCCAAGCCGGAGTTATAGCAGACACGTGGAAGACGAACCGGCCATGTCCAATAGCGCACGCCACCGAAATTCACCGTGGGGGAACAACCCAGCCGGGGGAGGTGCTAATCCACAAGACATTGTGGACCATGGCCGCGCACGACAAGAGGCCGAGTTGACAGCTCGACACGAAGCACGACAACATACTCCGGTTCACCCCACTGCCTCCGTGGAGCCAGGGGTAATGTTCAGTTCCCTGGGGGTACCATGTTTAACTCCCGCATTGCGTAACGTGCGATTGCCCAAAGATTTCAAAGGACCTCGTAAAGTACCAAATTACATCGCTGATTTGCAGCCAGAAGCGTGGGTAGAGAGCTATGAGATGGCAATGGAGATGTTAGAAGTGGATGAGGCGGTATGTGCTAAATATTTCACCATGATGTTGGAAGGAACAGCTCACACTTGGTTGAAAAGCTTGCCGACCAACTCTGTCGGTTCATGGGCTGAATAAAAGCGCCGGTTTATCCAGAACTTCAAGGATACGTGCAAGCAGCCGATGTCAATTGTGGATCTGGCTGCTTGTGTCCAAGAGGAAGGGGAATCCACGACCCATTGGGTCAAAAGGGTATCGGCGATTTTACATTCATCAGATCGTATCAATGCAGACACTGCAGTGTGAACGTTAGAGGGAAATTGCCGCTTCAAGCCATTGAAACAGAAGTTGGGAAGGCTCAAACGTCACTGCAGTGACATGTCAACAGTCATGGCCGCTTTGGTTAAGTATGACGATTCAGATAACATCAAGGATCCGGATTCAGAGGATGACAAACCGGAGAAAGGAAAGAAGAACGGCGGTGCAAAAGGGCAGCACCACAACCAAGGAGGCCATGGGAATAACGGTACGCGTAAACGGATAATTCAGATTTAGTGACTAACACAAATATGCAGCGTCGCAAAGGTAAACCGCAACAGCGCGGTGGAGGGATGAATCTGGAGCGTTTGTTAAACCAACCCTGCCCGAAGCATGGAACCAAGGAGGTCCCTTCCACACATCTTTGGAAGGATTGTCACATAATGAAGGAGTTCAAAAATTCTGATCTATACCGGTACGATCAGGATCCACCGGGAGGTTCAGGCCTAGGTTTCCACGGGGGCGGCGGTTCAAGCTCTGGATTTCAGAAGAACCAGGGCCATCAGAACAACAATGGTAATAACTAGCAGAATAACCAAGGGAATCAGCAACAGTCAGGTTACCAGAGTCACCCCAAGCAGTTGAACAACGGACAGTACCATGTGTTCATTACCGGCCTGTGCAAGCAGGATCAGAAACTTCACAAGAGGGCAGTCAATACTGTTGAACCGGCCATACCACATTATCTACGATGGTCGGAGCAGCCTATTGTGTGGAGCAGAGAGGATCACCCGCCCCGGGTTAAAAATCCGGGCCAGCTGGCCTTGGTGGTACCACCTCAGATAGGGGGCTATAAGTTTACCAAGGTTCTGATGGATGGAGGGAGCAGTATCAACATCCTGTACTATGAGACTTTCCGTCGCATGGGGTTGAGAGATAAGAATCTTAAACCGTCAAACACTATTTTTCATGGTGTAGTACCAGGTAAATCGGCATACCCTGTGGGGAAGATTGCTTTGGAAGTCGTGTTTGGAGATGAGCTTGATTCCAGGTCTGAGACTTTGACCTTTGAGGTGGTGAAAATCCAGAGTCCATATCAGCGCTATTTGGACGGTCGGCTTACGCGAAATTCATGGCGAGACCTTGTTATGTCTATCTACAGCTCAAAATGCCGGGTTATAAGGGGACGATCACAGTACATGGGAGTCGAAGGATTGCCTTGGATTGCGAGGAAGGTGAAGTGGCCTATGCTGAATCGGTTTGTGCCACAGAGGAACTAAAATTCTATAAGGACAATGTTGATCCGGCGGACAGGACCCCTCTGAAGAAACCTAGGACGGAGCATGACCCAGCCCTAACGTTCAAACTGGCTAATGAGACTAAACTCGTTGACTTTGTCCCTGGTGATTCATCCAAGCAGTTTAGTATCTGTGCAAATCTAGATCCGAAATAGGAAAGCGCGCTCATCGAGTTCATCCGTGAGAACCGGGACATCTTTGCATGGAAACCTTCTGACATGCCTGGTGTACTGAGGGAACTCGCTGAGCACACTCTAAATATTGATCCTAAGTTTAAACCGGTCAAGCAGTACCTTCGCCGCTTTAACGAAGAAAGACGCAAGGCCATCGGCGAAGAGGTAGCTCGGCTACTGGCAGCTGGGTTCATTGTTGAAGTGTTTCATCCTGAATGGTTGGCTAATCCGGTGCTTGTTCTTAAGAAAAATGGCACTTGGCGTATGTGTGTGGACTACACTGATTTGAATAAAGCTTGCCCGACAAATCCTTTCGCTCTCCCGCGTATTGATCAGATCATTGATGCAACGGCGGGTTGTGAGCGCCTGAGTTTTCTGGATGCTTATTCAGGTTATCATCAGATTAAAATGGCAGTTAAGGACCAGGAGAAGGAAACCTTCATCACTCCCTTTGGAGCCTTCTGCTATGTTTCTATGCCTTTCGGGCTCAAGAGTGCCCAAGCAACCTACCAGCGTTGTGTGCAAAATTGTCTTCACAACCAGATCGGGCGTAATGTTCATGCCTATGTGGATGATATTGTGGTGAAATCCAGGAAGTAGGAAACCCTGATAAATGATCTCAAGGAGACGTTCGACAATCTTCGGGTTTAGAAGATGATGCTCAACCCGGACAAATGCGTTTTTGGTGTTCCGGCAAGCAAACTCTTGGGTTTTCTTGTGTCTAACAGGGGTATTGAGGCAAATCCAGAAAAGATCGAAGCAATCACCTCCTTGGCTAAACCGGCGTGTATCAACGATGTTCAGCGTATGGCAGGCCGGAGTGCAGCCCTCAGCCGATTTATCAGCCATTTGGGAGAGAAGGCGATTCCCCTGTATCAGATGTTGAAGAAAACAGATAAATTCGTCTGGAGTGACGCCGCCAATGCGGCATCCAAGGAATTAAAGCGGCAGCTAGCCGAACCGCCAGTCCTTGCTGCTCCAGTTGATAATGAACCTCTATTGTTGTACGTGGCAGCCAACGCCCGAGCGGTCAGCGTGGTGATTGTGGTTGAGCGTAAGTAGGCCAGAAAAGAGTATCCGGTTCAACAAACGGTTTATTATATCAGTGAAGTACTGATCGAATCAAAGCAAAGATATCCGCATTGGCAGAACCTAGTGTATGGAGTTTTTATGGCAAGTAGGAAACTCAAGCAATATTTCAAGGCCATCCTATCACAGTGGTTAGTTCTGTACCCTTGGGCGATATAATCCAGAATAGAGAGGCAACTGGCCGGGTTGCGAAGTGGGCGATCGAGCTTGGTCCCCATGGTTTGAAGTATACGCCCCGAACAGGCATCAAGTCTCACGCGCTGGTGGATTTCATCAATGATTGGACCGAGTTACAGGCACCAGAGTACAAACCGGATAATACATACTGGACCATCCACTTTGATGGATCCAGGCAGCTGGAAGGCTCGGGGGCTGGGGTTGTCCTCACTTCCCCTCGAGGAGATAAGATTTGTTATGTTCTCCGCTTAATGTTTCCTTGTACTAACAATGCAGCGGAGTACGAGGCCTTGCTCCATGGCCTTCGTGTAGCTAAGGAAATGAACTTAAGCCGGGTTCGATGCTTTGGAGATTCTGATCTGGTGGCTCAGCAAGTTTCAGGTACTTGGGATTGTAAGGACCCACTCATGGCGGCTTATAGGCGCGAGGTGGATATGGTAGTACGTCACTTTAAGGGTTATCAGGTGGAGCACATCGACCGGTGCAAGAATGAAGCAGCAGATGCTCTAAGCCGACTGGGATCTCAGCGTAAGCCAGTACCACCCAATACCTTTCTAGATGTCTTGCATAACCCATCTGTAAAGTTGCCTACAGAGGAGAATTTAGCTGTTCCTGATCCGGAGGCCCAATTAGTCGCCGTTTTACATGCCACTCCGGATTGGACGGTTCCATATTTGGCGTATCTGAAACGGGGCGAATTACCAGAAGACGAACTTTTCGCCAGACAGATAGTCCAGCGGTCCAAGTCTATGGTTGTTCACAATGGCGAGTGGCACCGTTCAAGCGTTTCAGGCGTATTCCAATGTTGTGTTTATCCTGAAGAAGGACAAGTGATTCTACGTGAAATCCATGAAGGGGATTGCGGTCACCATGCCGGTTCAAAGTCCTTGGTTGCTAAAGCTTTCCGACACGGGTTCTACTGGTTGATAGCTCATTCTGATGCGGAAGACTTAGTAAAGCGGTGTGACGCTTGTCAGAAATTTTCGCGTCGAGCTCATGTTCCTGCTCAGGAGTTACGCATGGTTGGACCCTTTAAGCGTTCTAAGGACAAGAAGACCCACCTGTTGGTGGCGGTTGACAAGTTCACCAAATGGGTTGAAGCGGAGCCCGTTAGTAAATGTGATGCAGCCACGGCGGTTCAATTTCTCAAAAAGATTATTCTCCGTTTCGGTTTTCCACATAGCATCATCACAGATAATGGTACGAACCTTTCTAAAGGTGAGATGGAGGAGTTCTGCCAACGAGAGCACATCCGGCTTGATGTAGCATCATGGCTCACCCCCAGTCTAATGGTCAAGCTGAGAGGGCGAACCAAGAAATCCTGAAGGGTATCAAACCTCGGCTCATGGTCCCTTTGAAGCGGACGCCAGGTTGTTGGGTGGAAGAATTACCATCTGTGTTATGGAGCGTAAATACCACCCCAAACCGATCTACGGGATATACACCCTTTTTCCTAGTCTATGGGGCAGAGGCTGTCCTCCCAAGTGATATTCGTCACGACTCGCCCCGGGTCGCGAATTATGTTGAAGCGGACAACGAGCAAGCACGCCAAGAGGCGTTGGACCTGTTAGATGAAAAACGAGACATGGCTTTGGCTTGGTCGGTGGTTTATCAACAAGACCTGCGGCGTTATCACAGCCGCCGGGCTAAGACAAGAACCTTTCAAGAAGGCGATTTGGTACTTCGGCTCATTCAAGACCAGACTGATATGCACAAGTTATCCCCACCTTGGGAAGGGCCCTTTGTGGTCAGCAAAAATCTGCACAACGGATCATACTACCTCATTGACGTTCGAGAAGACTCACGTAGCTCTAAGGAGGAGACCCGGCGGCCATGGAACATAGCTCTCCTACGGCCTTATTACACTTGAAGCCACAGACTTTTCGTATGTACATATTTCAACAATGTATATATTATGATCAATATAATAAACCAGCATCCTTGTTATCAATCAGGATCTCCGTCGTTTTTCTTCAAATATCTGTTAACTTGGGGGCTTCAGCTAATAATGCAAAGTACTACATGTTAGTCCGGCTACCATGCCACCATCTAGCTGGGGAGCTTCACATCCAAGGGGCCAAAGAGAGTTTGTTGCACACCACAACTCAAACACAGGCACCCGGTGAGCACAACTCAGAAATATATCACATGGGAGCTTTTGCTTGCAAAGCGGAGACCTGTCCATTAATCCGGCTATCACGCCACAACAAAGTTTGGGAGCTTCACACCCAAGGGGCAAAAGAGAGTCTTGTTGCTACGCACAACTCAAACATAGGCACCCATTGAGCACAGCTCACAAAGTTACTTGGGGGCTCTTTGTGTCAAATACCAAAGAGTTTGAAAGGACCCTCGTAGCTAGGTATCGACCCACGGCTTGGAAGCCTGGTGTATTCACCTAAAACCCCGGGCTAACCTGCCTTCATCAAGTAAGCCACTCCTATCCAGGTAATCTTGGCACGACCCGTCGAACGTTTGACAGTTACTCTCATTGAGAACCTGAACTTGTCAAAGTTAAAACGATGATTGGTTAGTTGGAGGGCCATCTTAAAAGGCTTTGTCAAAATGGTTTAACTCAGTGGCCTGGCAGCCCATGAAAAGCCTCGATTTGGGCCTGCCAGCCCTTCAAAAGCCTCGACTACAAGTTTTTATCTGCTTTTTGTCAAAGTTTCTTCTCCTTTGATATGGTTTTAAGGTAAACTGGCGTCTATTGACCCGGCCAGACTATAAATCATCAGTCCGGTGTTTCTTAACCCGACACAAGTTTTTGTTTTTTGTAAGGTCTATGTTAAACCGGAGTTTTTTAACCCGGTATGGCTTACGGATCTTCTGTTAAAGAATACAATTAAAGGTAACCCGGCATCCTTCAAAACCGGTCTGGCTTTGACACTTTGTCTCCAGCAATCGGCCGATGTTCGTCACAACCCGGCTCTATATCCTATATATGCTAACATGGCACGGTGGAGGTTGGGTTTTCACCCTTCTTCAAATCACAATTGGTAAACCGACAGCAATGTTTTATATCACAGGTATGATTTATTATTGCTGCAACCATAGTTGCTTACCAAGTTGTGTTGGGTATTTTGACCCGTTCGGTGGTAAACCGCCTGGACAGATTTTCCTTATGCAGACACAGCGATTGCATAATATTGTAAAAATACATAAGCTAGTACTGAAATTCTCATGACAAATCAGCGCAAAGTGTATCCCAGTGCACGATGGCAACGGATCAAAGTATTTTTTACTAGCCTATTACAAGGTGCTTGAAGGCCCAAAATATGGTGTTTCCAGCAGAACAAGGTTTATCGAGCATCACTATGATTGCCGGATCAAGTTTCATTACCATGTTGATGCGAAGTTGATGGATCATCTGGTGTCGGCTCAGCTTCCTCCTCCTCACCTAGCGGCTGGAAGTTTGTAGTGGTCCAGTCAATCCGGGTTAAGGCCTGAAAGATATCTTCTTCACTGATAAGTTCTGACGGATCAATGTCAGGGGCATAAGTGTGCTTACGGATTCCTGGATGACAGGGTTAACCCGTTTGTTGTTGGCATCATAATAAGACCGGTGGACAATCAAGTTAGCATCTTCTGCCGGCTGACTCGCCAGAGGACGCATTTCCCTTGTCACTCTTTTAAGGGCTGCATCATCAAGATCTGCCCCGTTTTCTTGTGTGCTTGGAAAGCCTTTGGCAAGGTCAACCGGATCCAAGTCAGCTATCCACGCTTTGGCTCGGGTAAGTGCCAACAAAGCACCGGCCCTGGCAGCCGATCGCTTCACCTCTTCTAGTTGTGCTGGTACCATCGATAGCCTTGTCAGAGTGTCCTTGATCAGTGTTGGGGCCGGATTGTCATAGGATGCTGCGCAGATAACCCGTTGAGCACCGTGTAAAGTTGTTCTAGAAGAGTATATGCTGCTTTCAGCTTCATCCGTACATCTGAGCCCAGATGAGTAATGCGGCTACCTGCAACGGTTTAAGAATTTCATATTTCAAACCGGCACCTTACAAGATGGATATTTCAGATACCTTGCTAGGAGTACTTACCAAATACTGCGGAGGTCATGGCGTTCACTTGACGCTTTAACCAAGAAAGCTCTTCTGCCACCGGTTCAAGATAAGATTCGGCATCTTCAGCCCGTTTCAGCAATGTACCCTTCTTAGTGTCCTAGTTGGTACGTTCCGTCTTGAATTCTTCCTTCAATTGTTCTATGGAAATTAAAGCGGCTCGAAGTTCATCTTTGGCTTTGGAAGATTCTTCTTGAAGATCAGCAATCTGCGTCCGTTGATGGTTTATGTCAGCCTGCCAAAATCAAGAGGAGCTTGTCAATATTTTATCAAAAGTCCCAAGCATACAACTGGTTCTACACTTGGCACTTGGGGGCTCTTACTGCTTATTCAAAGTCCCAAGGATTCAATACAAGTTTCAATCCTGGCACTTGGGGGCTAATGCGGATTAATTCTTTCTTACTGCTTATTCAAAGTCCCAAGGATTCAATACAAGTTTCAATCCTGGCACTTGGGGGCTAATGCGGATTAATTCTTTCTTATTGCTTATTCAAAGTCCCAAGGATTCATACAAGTTTCAATCCTGGCACTTGGGGGATAATGTGTGTTTGTTCAGAAAACTTAAAAGTCAACAATATGCAGTTTGGAAATTCAAAGTCCTGGTTTTGTTTTTACAAACTAAACCGACCCTTGGGGGCTACAGGATACAAGGCAGTGAAAATACAAAGATAAGGAGGAAAATGTTTACCTCATAACGTTCCTTCATCAGATTTACCAAGTCAGCCTCATTGTCTCGGCTTGTATAAAGCCGATTCAAGAATCCGGAATGAAGATCCTGGGCAGAAAGATTAGCATATTTTGACATATCAGTTTCCGTCTTCTTCTTGCCCATTGAAATAAACTCATCCTTGGCGGTATGTTTTGCCAAGATAACTGGATCGCCCGGAGCGGTATAAGCAGTGCGAGTAATAATAACGTCATCGTCTTTGGCTGGGCTTGGCGGATTAGCACTTAACTTCAGTGGATCAGCAACCGGACTTGCAGGTATAGCATGTGGACTTGAGGTATCCTCATGCATGGCCGGATCAGCTTCTGGTGGCTCAGCATTGATGGTTGGCTCTGGCGGGACAAAATCATCCATGAGATTATCAAGGTTTTGATTAGGATTTTCAGGAGCTTTCTCCGGTTCAACTTCACCGGTAGGGGCACTGGTCTTGGCCTTCTTACTCAAACGAGCTTTAGCACTAATATTAAAACAAGGATTAGCATGATTAACTAAGTTGTGAAAGAAAAGGGAAGACTGCACGCTTACCCAGGGACGGTTTTCAGTGGAGGCAGCTGAGCGGTTGATGAACCGCCAGACGAATTAGAAGATGCCTGATAATTTGAATCAGATGAATTGAGAGGGCATCGGAAGAAACCTTTCAAAAGATAACATTTTTCAGGAGAACAAGCAACCTCTGGACGATGTTTTTGGTTTGGGGTATGAGGTAAACCGGAAGAAGTGACCTGCTGACCACTCTGCCGAGTTGTGCGACGCCCTTTGGTTTGCTGTGTCTTCAAAGAAAGTTTTTGATCCAAATGAGCAACAGGGTGAGAGCATTTCACTTTCCGAACTGCACGGCGAAATCGTTGAACCGGCACAAGTTCTGAGTCAGAAAGACAAATTACCTCAACATGATCTGCATGGCTGGCTTCCGCATCATCCTGGGAATAATCATTATCAGTAAAATATATGGATAGAAGTCAAGGGAGTCAAACTTTACCTCTTCAGCCGACTCATCGACATCTTCTGGCGGTTCCGAAGACTCAGTAGTTTTCTTTTTGGCAGCTCTCTTGATGACCTTGGTCTTACCACAAGGAGCCTTAGCTACTTTGTCTTGAGTTTTCTTTTTCCAAAAGGAGCTACTGGCCTATGGGATTACACAAAGGATTATTATAGTAGTGTCAAAGCGGAGAAGGATCAGGAAAGGTACAAGGTTAAAATCTTTACCACTGGCGGTTTGTTGGAGGCGTAAAAAGGACGCAGACCAATTTGAGTACATACGGCGAGCGGCTCGTCAAGTATTTTCTTTACACTTTCACTTACTTCATCATCAGTCGGTTCTATTTCATTAAACCGTTGCGGATCATTGGTATTGCCGGTATATTCAAACATCAATCCGGGCAGGCGGCTTAAAGGGAGAATGCACCATGAAATCCAGCAACGGACGAGATCAACACCCGTTAAACCGTTGGCAAGGAGAGCCCGGAGTTTGGCGAGTTGAGATGCATAAGCTTGTCGGTCTTTGGCAGGCAATCTCTGAGGTAAAGGGTGATTATTGCTGAGCCGGTGCGGACGGTATCCCGGTAAAGGATTCTCTTCAGCAGGGGCAGTATTCTGACAGTAGAACCAGGTTTGGTTCCAGTCTTTTGGATGGCTGTGAAGTTTGGCGTGAGGAAATTCAACCTCTTTCCTCCTTTGGATCGACACACCACCATGTTCTGTATTGGGTCCATCAGAAAACTCCGTCCGGCGGTTTAAGTGAAAGAGATCCAAAAAGAGGTCGACAGTTGGTTCTTCTTGCAGGTAAACCTCGCAGAATACTTGGAAATTGCATATGTTGGACACAGAATTCAGTCCAATATCTTGTTGATGAAGTTGGAACCTGGCAAGAACATCCCGGAATTTTTTTGATCCGGGAGGACTGAAACCTCGAGCTTAATGTTGCAAGAATACAATCACTTCTCCATCTTTAGGTTCAGGGGGCACTCAGGGCCAGGAACTCGCCAATGGAGGATATTTTTTGAAGCTAAAGCGTCGGTGGTGACATATTCATTGATTTGCGTTTTTGTGATCCGAGACTGAACCCAGTTGCAAGCAGCAAATTGCTTCGTCATCTTACAAAGTCTGTAAAAGGAAAATGGACGGTTTACGATTGGCGGTTCGTATGTGTTTGTCAAATATTAAATCTGTAATTCAAGGTATACGTATTAAGTGAACCGGGCATGGCTTCTCAAAGTCTAGATGGCGGTTTAAGAGAGGGCTAATGACATACGACGGATTACCAATACTAAAGGATAAACCGCCCTTTGGAGGAAGAACCCCGAAATGAAAATTTGTGAAGTGTTGCCGAAACAAGTTTCATAAGATGGTGACATAATTTTGGATCTACCGTTGTTCAAGAGACAAATTTTTCTGAGCTGTACAATGGTGTTAAATAGAACAGAGAAGATTCAGATGAGGATTTATACAAAAACAGTAAGATGCTATAGTATGGCAGATTAAAGCTACAGATCTGGCTGCAAGAGGAAATTATCAGGTTTATCTGGATTTAGTACGATGCTAAAGGAAAAGTAGAGGAAGGTCCGATGAACACTGACAAACACCGAAGAAGCTTTGAAACCCTAATACAGATTCAACATATAACAGGAAGGAGTATGTACCAGGAACACGCAGCGGCGGAGTATCTTCAGAGATCTGGTACGAACAGGGTGATGCAGCGGCCTGGTTGGTGTAGACTGGAAGATCAACGACGGCGGCGGCGGCAATACTCGAGGTCTTCGGGTCGCGAGGAGGAAGACGATGCGGTTTGGAAAGGAGGGAAATGGAAGGCGCCCCGATCTTATTTATAAGGAAGTGGGATAAAATAGCAGGCGCAAAAATCGAGGAGTCGGAAGCGGCAAAAGAGGATGCAGCTGTCGCCTTGATCTTCAGGAATTAATTAAAGAGAAGGGAATCTTTATGAAAAAATTTATAGAGGGATGACGTCACAATGATTTACCACAATAACAGAAGATGATGTCATGGCAATTCATCAAAGTTCACAGGGAGAAGACAATATGGCGGTTTACGAGAATTGCCAGAAATTCAAGGATTGAAGACTGACATGAACATGTTCAAATCAATCTGGGGCCTAATGTTGAGGATATAACCACTAAGGGTAAACCGCCCAGGAGGCGCCGGTTCACCTTCAGCTATACTGAAGCCCAAGGAAACCCAGAAGATGGCGCTTTACGGATGAAGCTTAGAGGCCCAGAGCCCGCATGCGATTTAGGGCCCATGATAGTAAACCGCCATGATTGTATAAACCTGCATTGTAAGATAAGAAAGAAGAGACCGAGGTGGACACTTGTATGAGCCAGCCTCGGGACTCTGTAGACCGGCCGGGGTCCTCCTGAGTATATAAAGGGGTGACCCGGCAGCGGTTCAGGGACAGAGAACAACAACTCGAAGCCAGACAAAGCGGATTCGCTCCCTGGCCTTCAAAACCCCAGCAATACTAATCACAACTAGACGTAGGCTTTTACCTTCATCGAAGGGGCCGAACTAGTGTAAAACTCTCGTGCCCCCTTGTCCGGTTTAACCCCTTCAAGTTAACCCGTAGTGATGGCTCCATGACTAAGTCCTTTCATGAGGACATCTGCTGTGACAATTCCACGACAGTTGGGGTTAGAAGGGGTGTAGCTGGTTCTCTGTCCAACTTGGTAGGGGTACAATCTGCGAGAGTCTGGGTTATGTGTGGTGGATCTGGTCCTTGGGCAAGTACAACCATGGTTCTATCTGCATCAACTGGTAGCACTATCTTTTCTGAAGACCATGTTGTTACTCCCTTAGATACTGCCATCACGCTCTCCAATTCAAATGGCTGATAAACAAGACAAGTAATTGAAAGTATAGACATTGTATGATAGACAGGTGCAATGGATAGTGGGGAATAAAAGAGGGCATGAAATAATTCATATTTATGTTGTCTAACCAAACAGGATAGCATGACAGAATTTCACATATATGATGGCTAACTAAACAGGATAGCATGACACAATTTCACATTATGATGGCTAACTAGAAAAGATGGTAAACATAGTTCAAAATATGAGACTATGTAAACAGGATAACATGACATAACTATATAATGTGTTTATTAAATAGGTTGGCATGCCATAATTCACATACATTCATGGATAGAAAGCCATAATTCAAAATATGATGACTGTAAACACTAAACAGGATGAGATGATATAACTATATGATGACTTTATTAAATGGGTTGCCATGCCATAATTCAGATAGATGATGTGTATGTACTATGTAAAAATGATGGCATGATATGATTCAAATATATTATTTATATAGTAAGCAAGTAAGCAGATGGCAATCCATATATGATGTAAAAACTAAGCAATGCAAGACAACATGCATGACATGGGTAATATAACCCTGCCAAGTTTGAGCATAGACCTCAGGGGGAAATAGGACTGGTCATCAGTCTCTGAATCCTCCTTTGAGGAGCACTCTGTAACTAGCAAGATGTCTGCTTCAGCAGGTAGCATTGTCTGCTCTGAATACGTTGTTTTCACTCCAGATACTTCCAACGCCGCTTCAAATGGCTGATGCACAGGAAGAGTAGTTGAATATACAAACGTTGTCGACAAATGGAACACGTAATACAAAAAAATGATAGCATGATATAATTCACATACATGATGATTGGCTAAACAACATGATAGCATTGTATAATTCACATATATAATGTCTTACAACAAGACGACAATGCATAATTCACATATAAGATAATTAGACACTAAACAGGTGGCATTCACACAAAGCATGTCTAAACTAATCAAATGACATAGCAATGCGAGACACCATAAGCACGATATGAGCAACATAACCCTGCCAAGTTAGAAC
>NC_057797.1:313320542-313409399 GCF_018294505.1 Triticum aestivum
TGTCTCTGAATCCTCCTTTGATGAGCTATCCGTAACCAGCGAGATATGCGCTTCGTCAGATAGCATAGTCTGCTCTGAAGACCTTGTTTTCACTCCAGAATTTGCCATCACCGTGTCAAATGGCTGATGCACACGAAGAGCAATTGAATGTACTAAGATTGTTGACAAATGTAATATGTAACGAAAAAAAGGATGGCCTGATATAATTTACATATAAGATGACTGATTAAGCAGGATGGCATTGCAAAATTCACATATATGATGCCTGGCTAAACAAGATGGCGTTGCATAATTCACATAAACGATGAATAAACTAAACAGATGGCATTCACACAAAGGATGTCTAAACTAAGCAGATGACATATTTGATGTATAAAGTAAGCAATGCAAGACACCATATGCATGATATAACCAACATCAGCATGCCAAGTTAGAGCGAAGACCTCAGGGGGTAAATAGGAGTTGTCTTCTCCTTCTGAATCCCCCTCAGAACAGATATCTTCCTCTTGATTACAATCTGAAATGCTTGGAGGGGGGCTGCCTTTGCGCCTACCATGGAGTGACATCTGCATGAAATTTTATTGCCACGCAAGGCTCGTCTCTTTTGCTCTACATGTTCAGTTCCATTGTTTACAATAATTGTCATGCATAGGAATAAAATATAGTGAGATTATGTAAGGAGTGCATGCAGAAATCCAGAGTGATGGTAGAAACCTATGGATAGACCCAAAACCAATAATAGCAGGAAGATAATGGCTTCAGTTAAAAAATACAGATAATGGCTTCTTTAATGTTTATTTCCCACCTAACATGAAACTCATAGTAGGCACCGGAGATTAACCAGATAGTAGATAGATACTATTGATAGAGGCCCCGATATGTACCCCACAACCATTTAAAAACTCAAGTTTGACCATTAGTTTGGAGCTGACTCAGAGTCTAATCGGTGAACAGGACGATAAAGTAGCATGTAATATTAAGCGATGCATAACGTAAGCAGACATGAAAGAGTGCGACCTCTCTTGCGGACCCGTGTAGTCCTCGAGGTCATCTGCTCGGTTGATGATGGTAATGTAGTTTTCATGGCTGCCAGCACAGGGGAGGAAGATCTGAGGCGGCGAAAGACAGTCTGGAGGCCGGATCCCTGCTGTGCTGGACCCTTCTATCGCTGCAGTAGCTGAGCTGGGGTGGACGACGGCGCAGCAGGAGCGGGACAAACCACGCAAGGTTTTCTTTGACAACTATCTGTGAGAGAAGTAATTCTGTAAGGGCTCGTTTAAATTGGAGGATTCCAGCAATGCAGGGATAGGAAATAGACAGGAATAGGATAAGAATGCACGTGCAAAACAGAGAATTTAAAAACACAGGATTTCTGCCAATCTGGGTGTTTGATTCACAACAATTGGAAGATCACAGGATGAAAAGAAGCATGGTGAGATTAAGTCAAACCACCAGAAAATGTACGGTTATAATGCTATTATGCTACTATCTCTTAGTCTTGTGCTTCATGAATAGGAATTTGAAAATTAGGAAAAGTGAAAATTAAAATTCCTACGTTTTTTCTTTCAAGGAGACACTAAAGGAACAAATCCATGTGCTCGGTGGACAATATATATAACATGTAGAGTAAAAAAGAGATGCAACAAGTGTACAACCTCTTTGGTGAAGCCATGTCGATCTCAGCGTGATTGGGTTGGCCGGTGAGGATGCTCCAGCTGACTTTGCTGTCGGAGGAGGGGAAGAAGATCTTAGGCGTCTCAAGATGGAGCCCGAGGTACTGCTCAACTGTGATGGAGCGTTTCGTCGTTGGAGCAGCTCCGGTGAGTTGTACGACGCCGAGGCTGAAGCAGGACAAGAGAGACAACGAACAACGTTAACCTGAGTGGAATTCTAATAGCATCTCCAATACATGACATAAAATACATAACCACAAAGTGCTAGATGTAAAATACATCAGCCGCTCATATCTGAACTTAGCTGTCGAAACTGAACTTAACTATCGAAACTGAGTTTTGCTGTCGAAACTGAACGCACTAGCAAGGTGAGGCTACACGTCGGTCGACTGACTTTTTCATCTCTGGTCAGTCGATTTTGGAGCTGTTGGATACGAAATCAAGGGCCTGCGGTTCATCTTCAACCTCCACCTCCTGAGACGCTAGCCACCACCGGCCAAACAGCAGCCCCCCGCCGCCTGCGGCCGGCTGTGCGCCACCCCGCCACCACCGGCGACCACCGCCACCATCCTGAATCCTAAGATAGATAGTGGGGTACCTCTCCGGCGAGCCCCCCTCCCTACTGCGGCTGGTTCTTCCTTCACACCAGTGAGCCCCCCCCCCACCCCCTGAAAATCGACTGACCCAAAAGTCGATTCAGTCGACTGAAGTGTAGCTAAATCAGAGCACCATCGCAAGCAAGAGCGAGAGCAGCAGCGCGAGCAAGAGCAATAGCAAGAGCAGACTAGGCAGGGGACCGAGAGCTAAAGCATCAGCAGGTCCTACTGATGTGGACGTCGCCGTCGAGGGAGCGACACCGTGGAGGAAGTGGCCGGCGATGCCGCCGTGGATGGAGCCATGCCGTGTCGGCTCAGGACCGAGCGCCGGCAGCACCGTGAGATCGAATCAAGAAGAAAATGCGGCGATTAGTGTACAACCTCTTTGGTGGCGCCGATTAGGCCACAGCTTCATCCAAGGAAACGGTGATGATGACGCTCTTCCGGTGGTGCAGGTGAAGACGATGGTGTGGGAATGGAGGTGACGCGAAAGACGAGGGGAACGTCGGGGCAGCTCCTTCGAGGTGGAGGACGGGGTGGCTGAACTAGCGGTACGATGAGATCGACGACGGATCCTCATCTGGTACGGTGGATGAGGGACGTCGAGATGTTGCTGTGGACGACGTCATCGGGGAAGAGGCTCCGGCTGGGTGGCGGACGGAGCTGGGTGTGGGGTTTCGTCGCGGGTTTTCGCGGCCTCGGTGTATGAATGGGTGGGCGGATGGGATGGCAGTGGGGAACCATGGCTTAGAGACGCGCTTGTTCGAAATGTGGGGTAAGTTACGAAAGTACCCCCACCGATTTCAGGCGGTTCTTTCGGTTCAGGGGTACCACGGGCATTTCGCATGTCGGGATTTCACAGGAGGTGGGATTTTTCGCACGTGTTGTAATTTCGGAATAGCAAGGCCCGGGTTGAGATGGAGGGAGTTGTCAGAGCACAACGAGACAAAGGTATATCTTAAATATTTTGGGCTAACAAGGCGCGGGTTGAAATTTTCGGACAAGCCTAACGTGTATTCTACCAAATCAATGCGCACTACAAATTTCATTCAAAATTTTGAATTCATGTTATGTTCAATTAAAATATTTCACTACATGTATAATGCATGCAACCTACTACTCAAATGAACGTTTTAGTGCATTCCAAATGTATATAATACCGCTTCAATATGAACTAAATTTGAATTTGTTTCTCTATTTGAATAAGATCTACAGTAATGATTGTTGTGAAGTCAAAGCATTTGAATTCGTTTCTCTGTTTTAATAAGATCTACAATCATCATTATTGTCAAGTTAAACCATCGTTTGTGTATTATCTTCACAGCACATCACATGATTAGTCTCGAGTTACATATGAACTGTGTGTACTATATGAACTCGAACTAGATTTTTTTAATCCACTTTATTTTGATTACAAATCACATTACATTTCTAGATCTAGCTAGATCTTCATAATCTAAACCATGTCTCATATGTATAATGTGTTTATCACATTATATATGGTGCCCCGCCCCCTACGCCTACAAGTATTTAGATGTGAGTTGCAAACACCACACATTACCACAAATTCAAATAAAATGTGAGAATGTTCGATATATAGTATTGTTTAGATTGTTCGATATTTAGTTGTAAGCTGCAAATGCCACACATTATCACAAATTCAAATAAAATGTGAGATTGTTTGATGTATAGTATGGTTTAGATTGTTCGACATTTAGCTGTGAGTTGCAAACGCCATGCATTATCACATTATGGTATAACATGTGCACAGCACGTGTATCACCACTATATTCATGCATGCAATGTTTAAAATACTATGATCTCCTATTCAAATATATGAATCCGCTTTCATATCAAATTATGATCTTTGTTAGTCTCTTACACCCACACAATCCTCTAACCTTCGTAGGTACCACTAACTTTCTCTCGTGCATGCACACGCCCTCCTCGCCCTCCCCCTCCCTCGGAATTCTATACACCGGGCACATTCATTTTTTTCTTTAGGTCGTTCTCCCAGAGTCTCCACAACTCCTTTTCGACACACACCGATGTATGAACCTCTCCAGCGATGCCTGCCTACAACATACACACACACACCTTCAATCTCCTCCTTTATGTGTCATTGCCTCGTGTCTCTCATACGGTCAGACACACGTGTAAACTCTCGCCCCTCTTTTCATCGATCTCACAACCGCACACTCCTCCCCCTATCTAGCTAGTAGTTGGGCCTCTCGCACCACCTCCTAGCTCCATTCTCTCTGTCTATCTGTCTCGCTGGGCCTTATATGCCTCTAACAAATGGACGTACACCGAGCGATCTCTTGCTATACATATAGCTAGCTAGGTCCTTATAACTCGTTTTTACCCACACGTCAATCGATCTACCTCATTAGTTGTGTCTCTCCCTTCCTCCGACAAACAATAATTGATCTACCGATCTAGTTAGGTTTGCTTACCAAACACATGGTTCCCCTTCATCATCCATGGATGCATCCTGATAGATCTATCACGCACAGGCACACAAAGAAACACATCCCCACTCTTATTGATAACATTGCAGTTCCACCCTCAGTTTGTCTAGTAGGCCTCTCCCACCATCTTTGAGAAGCAACTCCATCACGCATCCAGCACTCTACCCCTCTCCCTCCCTCTCCCTCCATCTGTCTCTCCTCTCTCTCTGTCCCATCATATTTCCCGTCCTTCAGTTATGTATGGATGTTGACTGATCTCCCTCAAGACATAGCTAGGTCTCTCCTTCTCAACACATATATGAGTCGTTCTACCTCTATAGTTAGGCCTCTGCCTACCCCTCCCCCCACCCCCTCCCCCCCCACACACACCGATACATCGAGCACTCTAGTCATGTCTCCCCGCCACACACAAAGTTGACATGTGCCCTCTAACATTCCGGTAGGCCAGTCGCCCTATATCTTTGACTTGCACACACACACAATTCCGATGGCTCTCTTCATCGATCTCGCACCCACCGACTTGATCCTCTCTTTGACTCTATCGATAGCTATGACCCTCCCTCTATTCTCGTGAATTGCCCGACCCTCTATGTATGATATGGATAGGCCTCCATTTCACACATATTGCATGCAAAATTTTGTTTGAGATGTCATCGACACATATTCTCACAAATAATTCACGAAATCAACCCCCCACCCCAAAACAAAAACAACTCACGAACGCGGTTTGTATCTCTCACACACACCCACGTAGGTGGGGGACGTGCATGAAGAGAAGAGGTGCATGCACGACGCACATACTCCCGTCTCTTTCCCAACCACACCCATGCGGGTACACGGTGGAGCTCATTTCTATACAAAAAAGGCAGCCCATGTGGTAATTTGGCATGTGTACTGGTTGTCCACTTGGTGGAGGGAGGATCGTCTACCATGGGTGAACAAACAAATTGCGACTTGACGTGTTATGTTAAAAAAAGAGGCAAACCATGTGGGGCCTACCTTAGAGGCAAGGCTCTATACACTGGAGTACTTTTGATGTGTCCCGTCAACTCGCAGAATGAAGAGAAGCTTGCTTTGTATGCCATCTCCCCCGTTCCTAAATATAAGTCTTTGTAGAGATTTCACCATGAACCACATGCGGATGTATATAGATGCATTTTAAGTGTAGATTCATTCATTCTGTGCCGTATGTAGTGGAATCTCTAAAAGACTTATCTACTAGTAATAGCTAGCGACCACTACTAGGAATTCTCTATCCTCTCCTTGAGCCACATCATCAAAATTGATGTAGCCATTAGATGAAGTAAATCAGTCCATAATAGCCATCTGATCTAGACGTTGAGAGGCTCCGCACTAAGCCACATGCAAGCATGCAGAAATACAGTAGCACATGCATGTGAGTGAGTTTTAAATCACATCAACATGTCTGCATGCAAGGATGCACCGGTAGCATGCATGTAAGTGAGCTTTTATGTCCCATTAACATGTCAAAAAGAAAAATATAATCCCATTATGCAGTAGGAGTTGGCTGATCTTTTTTCCTTACGTGGATGATCTAAATGATGATGGGAGCTTATTTAGTTTGGCAACCACATTTGTCATGCGGTTATAGAGTTTTTTTAGTTCTACGAAATCGATAATTTTGCGCAGAGAGATATACCGCTGTTCCGCGGCAACGCGCGGGGACTCATCTAGTAATATTTAGGAACGGAGGGAGTACTATGTAAAGAGTTAGGTGTCGCACGGTGATAGTGTGAGGTGGGCCATGTAATCACTAAGCCTGTGTGTTTTCTCTGCTCTTGCATGCCTCCACTGTAAGAATGGAGAAAATTGTAATCTAGTAGTAGTACTCCCTCCGGTCCTTTTTACTCTGCGTATTAGGTTTGGGTCAAGTCAAAGCTTGCAAAGTTTGACCAAATACATATTAAAACATATCAACATTTACCATGCCAAATATATATTCCATGAAACTACATTTCATAATGAATCTAAAGATATTGATTTGACAATGTAAATCTTGATACCTTTTTCTATAAGTTTGGTCAAAGTAGAGATGCTTTGACTTCACACAAAACTTATATGAAAACTAAAAAGGACCGGAGGGAGTACCTCCTTTCGCTGAGAGTGTGGGACATCCAGCAGTCCTACCACCTCAGTAATAAAGACCAATGAGCCATCAAATCACATAGACCCAGCAGTAAGTTGGACAGATGAAGCAACCATCACTCTTGCGCTAGTGAGAGGTCGCGTCCGCTCTGCCAGGGCATGAATGCGGCACCGATTCTTTGTAGCGGGGCTGACCGTTTCGAGCGAGCAGCGCGCGCGGGCGATGGAGGGGATTTGGGTGGGCCAGGCTAGTCAGGAGCGGGCGTGGCAGCTATCCGCATGTCCCTACCGGTCTCGCCCAGAAACTACATGATGCACCACTCTCGCGGCTAAAATCGTACACTACACAACATCTCTCTGTAGGAGTAGGTCGATCTGTTGCTCTCTCTAACACACACATGTTGTTAAACACACGCACACACACGCACACGCACCCACCTTGGTGCCGTTGCACCTTCTAACGTGACTTATTACACCTAGACGGAGGGAGTAGTAAGTATATGAGATACGGTGGCACACTGACTTAAGTCGAATACAAGTGCCCAAAATTTGTGTGCATGTTATAATAAGGACTCACTTAAATTAGTACGTGAGCGAACAGAGGGATCAAGTGGACAGTGGTCCCGAGCAGTAGCGAGATGTGTGAGGTAAGAAACACCGCTGGCGCTTTTAATTTTTCTTATTAATTTTTTTGTTTCACACTCTAACTGGTGGGACCCAACGTACTACGTGGAGAGAGGTAAGGTGACTAAGGCTGCATTATTTCTGCACCACTGTGGATAGTCTTACCACCAAAGCCACATGACACGATTATGATTGAAATCCCAATGACTCCCACACACACAAAAAAACACGGCATGCTTGTCACACGAATGTAGGAATGTATAAAAGGTTATTTCCCCCTCGTTGGACATAACGGGAGGGTTGTGTAGCTAGTTAGCCTGTTCGCTCATCAAACTTCAGGTCTCGGTTTCGATAACTACACTTGAGCATAATTTGTGCCAAGAGGATTCTTTGACTAGTCAAAATGTTTTCTAGGGTTTGCACGCTTCACACTCTTTCTCGAGTATATATATACACGCTGGAGCCTCAGCGCTTGTAGTTGCTCTCTTCACACTCTCTCGCCCTCTCCTGCTAGAGCCTCAACGCTTGTAGTTGCTCTCTTCACACTCTCTCGCCCTCTCCAGATCTAAACAAGACTTCGTTGGCCTCTCTCTCCCTTCACTACTGCTCAAAGAGCCGGCAGGATCCATCCGCCAGGAAGGGAAGGAGGCTTAACGCCGTCGCCGTCGGCGAGGGACTACCGACGCAGTTGTTCACTTTCCACCCAACGGCGGCGCGGGAGGGCCTCCGACCCCTTCTTCTTTGTCGTCGTCCCGTCGCCCACCGACCCACACCCCAAGACCCTTAAGGTATAATTTACTTACTCCACATGCATTGCTCTAGCTGCATGTATACCATGAATCTTAGGACGTAGTTCAAATAGGAAAGGAGTGGGGGGAAGTAGTGGGAAAGGTTGTATATAGCATGAATCTAGGACGTGGTTCAAAGAGGAAACGAAGGGGGAAAGTTGTATAGAATGAATCTAGGACATGGTTCAAAGAGGAAAGGAATGGGGGAAAGTAGTGGGGAAAGTTGTATCGCATAAATCTAGGATGTGGTTCAAAGAGGAAAGGAAGGGGCGAAACTACTAGTTCAAAAAGGAAAGGAAGGGACAAGGCTATAGAGTTTGAGCAGGACTAGATTTGCTGCGCTCACATAGGGAAAGGTGTCTAAAGATAACAAAACTGGGACCAACACAAATATGCTCCTTGGTTTTTTGTTCTTTGTTGCAACAGACTATGCATGACCACAGTACATCGGTAGATGCACATGGTGCTAGTGCGTCCACTGTCACGTGCAACTCATTAGTTGTTGTTAATCTAAGGCCCTGTTTGGTTAAAAACTCCCTAGTCTCTACCTGCTTGGTTCCAGGGACTAAACATGGACTAGAGGTTATTAAATGACATGCTGAAAGACCATGTTACCCCTAGTAATGAACTAATAGAGACAAGGTGCGATGCGTGGAAGGGGCAACTATTGGAAAAAGTCCCAAAAAGACTCCCTCGGGGTCTTCTTTCTTTAGTCCCAAATTTCCCACTTTTAGTCCCTAAAAGCCTCTCCTATTTGGTTTAGATGGGACTGACACAGAGTTTTTTTAGTCCCTACACCAAAATGTCCCTGTAAACAAACACCCTATAATAATGCCGCTGGAAAATTGATGCAATGCCATAGTTAAAAGCAAATTACATGTTTAATGAATTTTATTGTTAATATAATCTCTATGTTAATATTAATCAATGCCACCGTTTGATAAATGCTATTGTCTTGCTTTCTTTCCCATTTAGATAAGGTAGATGCTTCTTTTTGTTGGCTTCTGTGTCATCCATCGTTATTGACCACTAATTGTTTCCTTTGCACCTCTATGTAAACAGGGTTATCTACTTCACCTTGTTGCCATTGTGATCTTTTGTTGCACTACACAAAACACTTTTGTTTTAAGAGTGTTTTGTGCAGTTCAACCAAAATGTCACACCGACAATGTTGCTTGATTGCTTGATCTTAGTGGAACTGCACCAGAGGAGATCTTACTTCCTATCCGTTAAGGCGAATTTGGTTTAGATCTTCTTCTTGTGAGTTGTTTGAATTCCGCATCATGAGAGGTCAGTACTAGCCTTCTTTCACATGATTCTGCAGTGTGCTTTCATATGTTGTGCTACTTGTACGATAATGTTGCTTGATTTTAGTGAACTATACAAATGGAGACAAGACTTCCAATATGTATGTGCACCATAATATCCCATTGAGGTAAGATAAGGATATTTCACAACTACTGGCCTGTATTTTGCCACTTTCATCAGAAAATTAACTTTAGTACTATACTTGTGCTCCCTAATTGACATGCCATATCTTACATTGAAGGAGAAGCTTGTCTGTTATTGAACCAAGTGATGAAAGGGAAGAACAAGCGGAAGGAAAACAAAAATCAACTCCCGGTGCTGTAATGAAGCACTAGAACTGTGATGACACAAGCAACAATATAGTTTGGCATCTTAATTTATTGCTATGGCTGGAACGAGCAATTGTTTTGCCACTGATTTGATGCCACTCTTAATGTAATATGTAATTATCTCTACTTTTGCAAACAGGGATCTTCTTTGAAGATACCATATATTTTAGTGGAACTGCACAAGAAGATGTTGGAAACATTAAACTAATTGAGGAGTATATAGTAAGCATGGCCACCATCGTAGATAGCAAAAGATGGTTCCGGAGAAGTGCTTCATCTGTATGCTCTACACAATAAGCCTCCTGACAAAGGTTGGTACTCGCCCACTGATTTCATCCATATGATTGAGCTTTGTCATCTCTATTGGTGGTGTGCTACTTTTTAGATACTGTCATGAAAAAGTGGTATTGTCCTTGAGAAGTGTTTCATCTGTGTTGTTTTAAATATTTTCTTTCCTTTTTTTCGAGCAAACAGGGATGCTAGCATTTAGTAGTCCTCTTGTCTTTTCACAATAGGATCATCTTCCTCTGAAGCAGAATATGGAGTATGTGAAGTGACTAGTTCCGATTATGCCAGGATGAAGAAGCCATGTCTATCTTATCATCAGAAGGAGCAGTTGAAGTATGGTTACATTACTCCCCACAAGACCAAACTAACTTCAGCTCAGAAGGATTGACAAATCTCCAATTTTTTTGCTGTAATGCGCGAGTACAATGTTGTTCTAGGATTATTTCTGGTGAGTTCTATTTTTCTAAAAGTTTGCTCTACATGGACCATGTATGTGCCTGTTGAAACTGTCAATTCACAGTACAGTTTGCTTTATACAAATCCCTTTTTTGTATTTGTGCAAACAGGGGTGCTCAGCTTGATTTCAATGGGAACTGCACAAAATGTTCATGAATACATCGAATCATTCATTTCCACCACAAGAAAGGAGGTGCCGATAAGTTCAAGGCGTTGCAACATATAAGGGCGAAATCATACAAGCTACGCGTGAATTTGGTTGATTTTGGTGGAACTGCACAAAAAGAACAGCTGGTTTATTTAGCATGAGGTGCCATGTCAATGTCCGAACTGATGGCAAACCCTGCCCATTCCACAATCGTAGGCATTTGATATTTTGGAATGGGACAACCTTGTCAAATTTTGCTCATTGATTTTAGCAAGACATGCGTTTGATATTTTTGAATGGGACGCCCTTTGCTGTCAGTAGTGTCGATCAATTTTTTCTTTATTCTTTAGTTGTGAAGTAAATATTGCCTCTGACATGTGAGTCACTGAGATGCATAATCATCGATTGTTTTGAATGTTCTCTATGAATTGCCAAGCTCGTGTGTTTGATTTCAATGTACAGAAACGCTAAAAAGCTGCTCAAACTCTTCATACTCCTTCTGTTCCTTTTTACTTCGCACATTGTGAAAGTGCATACTTTTTTATATAAGATTGGTCAAAGTAGAGATACTTTGACTGCAGACAAAACTTGTATGCAGACTAGAAAGGACCGGAGGGAGTACATGTGCAACTGCTGCAAACGAGGTGATCACCCTGGGAATAATGCTAGTACGTATTGTTTTGCATGTTCATCCAATGCCAGTGATACAGGAATTCGAACTAATCGAAATAAATTCATTCATACACTTTCAGATTTCATATAAACATGCCAGATTTCATTACATTTCATACATTCTTCAACTAAAAAGGGGTGCGCTGGAGGTATAATTAATTAACCGAAGCTACCCACCTGTGTCCCACTGAGCCGAATAGAAGCTTCAGTGACTTAACTGTAGGTGCAGTTGCATAACTGACATGTGGCCTGTTGGGCCCATGTGTCAGTCAGCCAACTGCACCAGCAGTTAAGTAGAAGCAGCGTTCTTCTCCAGCGCAGCTCTCCGACTCCATGTCGCCGCCAAGAAGCTAACTGGCCGTCAATGGTCAACCCACCTAGCTTGGCTTCAACTAGAGGGTAGCAGCGGTGGCCTTACTTGGACCCGAGCGGTGGCGACCTACCGTGTTCTACTCTTCCTTGTTTTCTGTGTGGTGCGGCCTTGTTGGCAGCGGGGCGGGGCCTCGACGGAGCCGGTGATGTCCTCTGTCTCGTTGCCGGCAGGGTGGGGCCTCGGTTGAGCTGGCGATATCCTCTGCCTCGTTGTTGGTTCCGCGGGGCCTCGACGGAGCAGCGCCCGTCAACGCCAGCGGAGCGGGGACTCGTCGGAGTCAACATTGTCCTATGCCTCGTCCTCGGTCTCGCCAAACAGCACCTTGCCCGCTTCATCGCCCTCTTTGCTAGCCTCTTTGTAGGCGGTCGTAGCCTCCGCCACCTGCATGCGGTACCGCCAGCGCTCGAGGCGGCCCTTGCGGGCGGAGCGGTACGAGTCGAGCAGCTCCTCCTGCTCCGCGGGGATCGGCTCCTCCGCCTGCAGGTGCTCCTGGAGGAGATGGTGGTTGTAGGCAGCGTCGGCCTGCACCTCCCGGAACTGCTGCTCATGCATCTGCCTCACCCTGTCCACATATTGGGCACGAGCGTCACCGATGGTCATGGTGCAATGCACCGAAGAGGACGGCGCAGAGGCGGGGGTTGGCGCCGGATCGTCAACTACCATGTTCTCCATTGGGACGTTATCGTCCTCCGACTGCCTGCCAGCCAGCCGATCGGCAGCAATGGCTGCCATCTCCTTGTGGTCCGTCGTCCGCCCGTCCCGAAGAGTGCTGGAGCGCTCGCTTCTACCACGGTTTTTTCCGTCATGGACGGCCCAAAGAATGTCATGCAGCTGCATCTCCGGCCCGCCCAGGACGAAAAGCCCATTTTCTGTCATGATTTTTTGTCATAGAAGTAGGAGCCCACCACATCTATGATGATACCCGGTTTTTTCACAATTATCATCATAGAAGTGTGATATGTATGACAGAAAAAAAATTTGTTCGGCCCAAAATGTCATGGATGTGTCTTTTTTGTAGTGCTTTATAACAATGAGCCTGTCCGTTGCAACGGATCCAAAGTAGAATAAAACATAATCACAAATTTGAAAGAAAACAGTTTAGTTTTGATATACATATCACTAAAAATATCTTATGTTTCACTCCAAATATATTCTTTGGGCTGTTTTGATGAATAAGGGAGGAATGTGGTTGCTTTCAAGATACTAAGGATTTTTGTGTAAACTGGAGTAGAGAAGTGGGAATTGTTGCAAAAGGCCACGACTTACACCACAACTGTTAGATATAGATCTAATGGTCAGAAATGGCAGATGGCAGACACACCATCATCACCAACTGAGTCTTCTATAGGAGTAGCAGTAGAGAAAATACCGATTTGGTGATGATGGTGTGCCTGCCGTCTTATAATATAGATTGTCCGATCTATATCTGATGGATAGAAAGCAAACAATGACAATTTTACAAAAGTTACCTGCACCTCTCTCTGCATTTATAGATAAGGCCTTGCCTCGTTCATCCTTATCTCCCACAACCTCATTGCTGATCAATTAAAAAAGGAAGTCTCTGGAATAATCTGTCATGGTGGCCGCTGTCGGCGCCGTCCATCCCCATGCATCGGCCCAGTCTGACCACCTGTCACCACCACGCCCCACTCCTCCTCACCTTATCTATCATCTTTCTTGAAATATCATTATTTTGATGAAATGGTCGACATACCATTTTTCGATAGAATTCTCAAGATATCATTAGTTTTTACAGATGGGATTACTCCTGCATGGGTCAATCACAACAGGTGTTTTGTAAAAAATGCATCTTGATGTTTCGTACAATGCATGGGCATATTGCTAATTTTTTTGCATATAATTCCAATCACCACGTAGACACGGTCTTTAACCATTTTACAACTATGTTAGTATCATTGTTAGTGCCCAGCCGGTGCAAGTTATAGCCTCGGGTGTTTTAACCTTTTTTAGTAATGATATCTGGCGATTGTTCGCCACGAGCTCAATCCTGGCAAAGCCCACGTAACTGTCAGATTTCCATCTAATGGTGGCCTGTTTTTAAGCCATAGTATTTGACAAAACCACCACCCTTACACACGTATTGTAAGTGTGTCGCGGTTCGTAGTCGTTCCATGCTCGGGCATTGAACTTTGTAACTATTTTAGATTAGAATATACTACTCCTCCAGTCCTACTCCACTAATATTACTCTACTCAAGCAAGTTTGGGCATAGTTGTAGGTACTATAGGGAGTACCAGTACTGCGATCACTCAAGCAAGTTTTCTAGCATCGATATGACCCTACGCTGCTAGTATGTGTCTCGTAAGTCAAGCGGCGTGCTATAGTCATCATCACATGTCCACTTCCCGTAGCACATATTCGCTTCTCCATATTTATTAGCACATAATCTCGTCAAATCTTCCATCCCGGCTAAGGCGCCTCCCCCTCTCATCCGAATCCCAAGCACTAACGATGGCAGAACTGAGCACCGTCCGCTGAAAGAGTGGCTGGAATTCAGTTCCCACAGAGGTAATCAAGCTCATTGTTTCGCGTGTGGACAATCTCACTACCATGGCGCTCGCCATGTGCTCGTCGGGGCTGTACCCTTTTACTCAAAGCCCTAAGGCTGGAGCTTTTTAAGCCAGGTCCTTGCTTGTTGATGCCGCCTGATCTTTAGAAACGGCGTGTCACATAGCATAACGATCATAGGGTGGTGAGGATCAACCCTCTTGACTATGATCCGATCCCCGTAACGCTCAACTACATTAACGATATGTACTGAGTCGGCATGAACACGTCTTGGATGGTGCTCGTCGACGGTCACGGTACCTGGATGCTCATGGAGGTCTACACCCGGCGATTGATCCTGCTTCCTTCAATTAACACTGCACTGCTTTGGCACCACGACCCAGAATACTCAGAATCTTATAGTAGCCAACATGATACCAAGTTCGATTTGCTCAAGGTTGTAATCTGCCAAGTGCCCACAAGATCTACGAATTATAAAGACTTCAGGCTAATTGCGTTCTTCAACCGCGGTCTCGCCTATCTGATAGGTCACTGTGGTAAATGGATAAATCTGCACGTCCATCGCAGGATCATACATCCTCCATGGTTCTCTGATGCCATTGAACACAAGGGCTTTATTTACGCTGTCGACTCCTTCTATGGCTGGACGTATTGTTGGCCTACTCCAGTCATCGCTACAAATGGCTGTTACAGCAGTATGTTACTTTCCTATGATATCATGATGCCTTCCTTATATTACTGTCTACATTTACTGAAAAAATATTCATGCTCATAACATGCTATTCTTAAGATTGACTACATTAAGAGCCCTTTTTTCACTCCAACTTGATATGATGTTGTAGACCGCATGGTATCCCTACCCTTCCTAATCCCAGAACCTTTCAAAGAAAAGCGGCATGGCAGTTGCAGGTGGTTCCTGGCTCGATCAGACGACGGTGAACGATTGATGATCATTCGCACGTACTGGCCGTGTTGTTTCGTGGAATACAATCACAGTCACTGCAAGGTCTTTAAGCAGGATCCCAGCTTCTCTGGGCCTTCAGGAATTTTTGGCTGGAGGCTAGTAAGTAGCCTTGGTACACGCTCTCTGTTTCTCAGACTGAATTATCTGATTAACCAGGAGATAACCGACGGCAAGGATCATGATGGAAGTGCAGTTTCGTTCATCAGGCAAAACTGTGTGTACACAATGTACCATGCGTCTCTGCATGCACCATACCCTGATATGTGCCGCCACGCTCTGCATCCCAATGTAGGAGAGAGGGTCACAAGTATCAGACTTCCACCTACTGGCTGGAATTTCCCCCATCAGGCACCATCTGGTTCAAGTCGTCAGCCTATCTCCACATCATAATAAATAGTAACGTCTAACTGAGCTAGTTAGTTAGATGCGTACACTTGGTGTAGTAGGATCTTTTTTTTAGTTTGATGAATACACTTGTTCTTTTTGGTAGCCATTTTGTAATGATGGCTGATGTTTGGTTTGGTAGAGAGAGTTGCATCTTTACTCTTCTGGCCTGCTTACTGTTTCTATTGCACCCCCAGCCCTGGTTGCTGCTGCTATTGTTTTCAATGTACAATCAATAGTATATTATGTCTGTTGGTTGAATAAATGTGTTGTTAGAATGACAAACACAATGTTTTGGAAGTCCTTGCACGGACCGATCCTTTGGTGCCCCGTACCGTATGTAGCGCATACTATTTTTGGTACGGAACACATTTTCCACTTGTCGATAACATGCAGCCCACTGATGAAGGCCCAATAGAGGATCCCATAAACATGAATCCGGCCCAGGTACATGCTCATGTTCCCCTAAACATAAATAAGTAAATAAATAAATAAAGCTAAATGCTCATGCACCAGTTCTTTAAATTCATGATTTAACAGGGGGCTATTATTTCCTATGATAGTGTCATTACATTCAATCGATATAATTCTTAGGAAAAGATAGCGACCAGTCTTCTTTCTCCCACCATTTTCTTCCTGCAACCAGCAGACCCATGCAAATCATAGTCAACATCGTAAATAGTTCTGGTCCATTTTTAATTTTCAATAAGAATGTCCAACCCAGCCTAACACATTGGCGACAACACTTTATCCTCCGCCTTGGTGCACTCGCCGCGGCGCCGCCGTCCGGCCTTGTCAACATAGTGAATCGGGAGAGGACTGTAGTTGTGAGTATGACAGTACGGACCCACCAGGTCCACTCCCGAACACAAGAAAGCGCCTCTTTTACTACTCAGATGCACCCCTCGTTTTTTAATCTAATCCACCCTACTGATATCTGGGACCCACATCATTTTCAATGTATAGTCAATTAATGACAGAATTGCAGAACTTTTTTTGAGTAGTAATTCGGAGGAGCAGGCTATAAACTGGGTTGTGCGGTCTCTGCCGCCCGTCTAACAATATGACCAGCCTAGCAGTTTTTTCTTTGGGAAAATAGGCAGCCCAGTATTTCTTTTTGAAGAATACCCAAGCTAAGCCTATTTGTTTTCTCCGACTTATTGGGCTGCAAATCTTTTAAGACGAGGAGGGATGCATTCTAGCCTGGCCAAAGAGTATGGTTAGTGTCTGTTAAAAGTAATATCAAAGGGGTTGCAAATTCCAAAGAAAATTATAGCAAATGGGAAATTAGTTTCTTTTTTTGTTTTTGTTCTTCACTGATATTTTATATTTCATTGGTTTTAACATGACATAGTACTAATTTATTTTTAAATTTGTTTTAGTATGGCTACTAATTTTTAGATTAAGATATTTTTGTTCCTCAGCAAAAAATTACGAATTTTAAAAATTTCGCACATATTTAGTTCAATTTTTTTACCCTGGTACTGACCAGAAAATGGGAAGTAATTTTGAAAATAGAAAATGGGCTGCAATAAATTCAATATGAATTAGAAAATGTGTAAAAATTTATAGAAATAATAGCAAATGGGATGTACACGCCACAGATTTCGAGGCTGACTTGTTTACGCAAGGCTTTGTCAGTCAATACACGATTCTAGCTGCAATGACCGTTGGATGTCCATCCAACAGCCGATGTACTTCTTCAATCTCTAATCTTCCTGCTCCAGCCACCTATACTAGCGCTGGCGGGACTGCCTGCTCCCACCTCTTGTGGCTCGCTGTGATGCCGCGCTGGCTTCACTGGCCCACCCTACTACCTCCGCTGGCCTGGCCGCGCGCAATCAACTACCTCTTTATTACGCGAAAAAATGATTCCTCCCACTGATATCTGGGGCGCACCAGTTGGGAGGCTGACCTATGGGCCTACTAAGTTGACGCGTACGCAGAGCTTGTCAACTTAGTCAACAAATGATTCTAGCAGCAGTGACCATTGGATTTGAATCAAACAGTTCTGTTGCTTCTTCAATCGCTACTCTTCTTGCACCAGCCGCCCAAACGAGCGTCGGCGAGACCGCCTGCTCCTGCCTCCCGTGGCCGGCTGTGCTGCCGCGGAAGCCTCACCGCCCCTACTACTCCAACCGCGGGTTGGGCCCTGCGGCGACTGCGGCCTCACACTTTAGTCGAACGAGTGAACCCTCATACTCCTCTCCGCGTGGGCATCCACTGTCGTGTCTTCCTCGGCTCCGCGTCGTCCCCTTCCTAGACCTCGCCGTCGTCCACCACACTGGTGCTCTCTGTGCGGCTTGGTCAACGTGGTCAAGGAACGACTTCCATCGGAAGAGTACTGTACATGGAGAGGCTGACAGCTAGATCCACGGCCGTAGGAAGGAAGTGCCTCCTTATTATGCGGAAAATAATGATTCCTCCACCTGACAGCGGGGACCCACCGGACAGGCCACCATATTTCACGAAAAAATGTTTCCCCCCTGAATGCTGGGACCCACCAGCTAGATCTTCGCATGCAAGAAAGTGCGTCCATATTATGGGCAAAAAACTTATTCGCCCCCCTGACTGCTGGGACCCACTAGCTACATCTTCGCACGCAAGGAAGTGCGTGACAGTCGGGACCCACCCGGTCGAAGCATATGTAGCTTGGTCATTCTAGTCACGAACGTGTACATACATACTGGTCGATCGGTCTCTCTGCAGGCTGCAGCGATGAATCGTGGCCCTATAAGGAATGGCACGTGTGGTAGTAGAGGCGCGCACGTAGCATGTACACGTACATACAGCGGTCAGGGTGCAAGAAAGTAAATATTGCCACGTACGTACATACGGGTGGGGTCTCGAATGCCTAATCATGCATACGTATGGCCAGGGCTCGTGTACATGGCTGTGGCTGGGTCGGAACGAACAAATTGCGTTGTTGTCATGTTCATGGGGAGGCAACAGAATGAGTCGTGTTCATCGGGAGGCATAGGAACGCATGTTGTTCATCGGGAGCCAACTGGCTTGGACGAAACAGGCGATGGAAACGAGGCCCGACGTACCGTAGAACGGAGGAAACGGCCTTGTGTTCGACTGGCCATGGTGGAAACGGGATCCTGTTCATTGAGAGGGGTCTGGCGTACCGTAAAATGGAGGAAACGGACCTCCTACAGTCGAAACGGGATCCTGTTGATCGGGAGCGGTGTGGCGTACCGCAAAACGGAGGAAACAGACTTGTGTTGGAGCGCGACGATCGTATCGAGGGTCCTGTTCATCGAGAGGGGTGTGGTGTACCTCAAAATGGGACACCACGAGATACTGTTCATCTCCACCGTCGACCTGCTCCAGCATCCATGGGCTACTGTTCATCCACCGTCGACCTCCTCCAGCCTCCACCTGGGACAGTTCATCCACGGGCTCCCGTTCATCTAGCCTCCACCGAGCGCTCCTCCACCGGCTACTGTTCAACCATCCCTCTCCACGGGGGGCCAATTCAACCACCCCTCCACGGGCTACTATTCATCCATCCCTCCACCGTCTACTGTTCAACCAACCCTCCACCAGCTATTGTTCAACCAGCCTTCCACCGGCTATTGCTCAACTAGCACTCCACAGGGTCCTGTTCATCCACGCCCAACCGGCTCGATCGATCGGGTCCTGTTCATCCAACCCCCCCTCCAGGAATTGTTCATCCAACCCCCCCCCAACAACGCTCATTGTTCACCAAGGGAAGGAGGCAGCAGGTTCGATCGGCTTCAGTTAGCAACTGTAGCGAACGAAGGAATCGCTCGATCGGGTTCAGTTAACAGCCATCGATCGATCGCTCGGGCTCAGTAACAACTAGCCTGCAGTGCAATCACTCGTGTTCAGTAGGCGAATGCCTCGCCCGGGTTCAGTTAGAGCGCAATGCCTCGCACACACGCGCATACGTGTACGAGAGAAACGCGCATCGCTTGGCCCCCGACCACCCACCGTACCGAAAACTCTCCGATACCACGCCCTCGCTTCTAGCATGGTTTTTCCCGTCATGGACGGCCCAAAGATTGTCATGCAGCTGCGTCTCCGACCCACCCAGGACAAAAAGCACATTTTCTATCTTGATCTTTTGTCATAGAAGTAGGAGCCCACCACGTCTATGATGATACCGGGTTTTGTCACAATTATCATCATAGAAGTGTCATAAGTATGAGGGCCCAAAATGTCACGGATGTGTCTTTTTTTGTAGTGGTGCTAGGTGACGAAGCCATCATATGCAGTGCATGTGCCTAGAGGGCATCCTAGGAGGCCAGAGAGGATTGCCTCAGGAAGGAGCCTAGAGTCATCGTCCCATTCCTGGCAATGCTAGCTACTGCAACACTTCACTTGACAACTCGGCATTCTTTATACAACCTGAAATAATTCGTAGTGTCATTATAGACTGAAGTAAACTTTGATTTAAAAGTTTCTTCAGTGCTATATTTACCACTGGTATGAGGAAACCTTAGCAATAAATTAATATGGTCGGTAAGATGCATATGGTTTTTTAGTAAGAATTCACCCTTCTAAAGCACGAAACTTGCAGATTGCCACCCATCTTCAGTCACACTTGAGAATAGAGAGACTGAAATTGGAGGCACTGGAATAGACCTCATCTTCCTGGAGGTAAGAGTTATTAAAGAGCTCACTTGCAGGAAGTCTTTCATCTACAGTAGCTAGAAAAATTTCTATGAAATCCTACTTGTGTTACTGACGCTAAGTTACACTAAAGTATTTTAGCAGTAAACATTATGTTAGCGTCAGACTTACATAGTTGCTTTCGAAGAGCAAAAAGTTGAACGCAACTATATTAGCAGGTCAAAAGTAACACCCATTAACTCCATAATCCTAAATCTCAAGAAAAGACTCACCAAACAAAAGAAATAACATGTAATAAAATGTTACCAGGAGTCCAACATTGAGGACATCGCCTTTTGAAGAACAAATGCCAAGTGCACGTGAGCTAAATATACTTATACAGATCTAGGGGATACGATGAGACTATGCTTCCAAGCATAGAAAGAAGTACATGATCGGCAATGGCACAAACAAATCCGCACATAGTGAATAACCCGATGTAGTATAGACTATACTCCAAGGGAAACTGGAACAAAGCGATTCACAAAATGTACAAACTTTACTCTACAGACTCTGCAGGCTATAAAAGCAAAACATATATACTAGGTGCAGGTTCTTGAAAATAACTTCAATTGGTTGCACCTTTTCTTAGATCAAATACAAATAGTAGCTGCATTTGTTCAGAACAAAGAATGAAGCATTCATAGCTTAGCTGCCCTTTGATTCAATTAAACAATACGTGCTAGCTTGATTGATGGTTGTGCCCAAAAAATCCAGAGTGGACAACTATCAACCTGGCTCTAGCTAAAGGAACAAAATCATTGGCTTAGGTAAGCTTTACTCAGGTTGCTTGATGGTTGTGCCCAAAAAATTTAATCAACAACTCTGAACCTGAATCTGGCTAAATTACAGACACCCTGACATGAGTAGCAACCTGAGTAAAGCTTACCTAACAGAATAACATCGCAGAGGCCTTGTGATGCCCCGATTCAATCATACACTAATCATACACGCAAACATGTACAATCAAGATCAGGTACTCATGGGAAGATATCACAACACAACTCTAGACACAAATAAGTCATACAAGCTTTAATATTACAAGCCAGGGGCCTCGAGGGCTCGAATACAAGTGCTCGATCATAGACGAGTCAGTGGAAGCAACAATATATGAGTATAGACATAAGTTAAACAAGGTGCCATAAGATGGCTAGCACAAAATGGGGATACAGATCAAAAGAGGCGTGGGCCTCCTGCCTAGGATCCCCATAACTACTCCTAGTCGGCGGCGGTTTGCACCTAGTATTATGTACCCTTGATGTAGCAGGAGTTGTCGTCCATGGTGGTGTCTAGCTCCTGGGCTCCAGTAACTGGTTGCAACATCCGAGAAGAATGGAAAGGTGGAAAAAGAGGGAGCAAAGCAACTATAAGTACTCATCGAAAGTACTCGCAAGAAAGGATCTACACTACATATGAGTTGGTATCAATGAAATGGGTAGTATCTGTGGACCAAATTGTAGAATGACAGAATAATAGGGGGATAGAAAGGCCCATCAAAGACTACGCTTCTGGCAGCCGCCATCTTGAAGCATGTACAAGAGAGTAGCAAGTGCAGCATCAAGTAACATTGCATAACATAACCATTCCCGGCGATCCTCCCCTCGTCGGCCTGTGGAAGAGCGATCACCGGGTTGTATCTGGAACTTGCAAGGGGTGTGTTTTATTAACTATTCGGTTCTAGTGGTCATGAGGTCAAATACAACTCTAGGCCATCCTTTTATGAGGGACACAGTTATTCGAATAGATAAACTTCCCTGTAGGGGTGCACCACATTACCCAACATGCTTGATTACTCTGGCCGGACACAATTTCTAGCGTCATGCCCGGCCTCGGAAGATCAACACGTCGCAGCCCCACCTAGACTCTTTAGAGAGGTCAGCACGCTGGACTAAATCCTATGTGCGCAGGGGGCTTGCGCCCATCGCCCGTTGCAGACCTGCACATTGCGAATGCGGCTGGAAGCAGACCTAGCCCCCTTATTACAAGTGCAGGCCTTACGGTCCAATCCGCTGCGTGCCACTCAATCTCTAACGTCTTGAGGAGCTTCGGCTGATACCACGACGCCGAGAGCCCATAACTGTTCTTGAGTAGTTGGTTAGTGCGTATATGCTCGTAGCCAGACTCAAATCAAATACCAAGATCTTGTTAAGTGTGTTATTTGATGTATCTGCGAACGCTGAATAGGACCAGGCCCACATATCTCCTAGGTGGTCACAACCTGCCCTATCGCTTCGCCACAAAGTAACACTCGGGGACCGTCGCGAACCCAAGCCCACCACTACCTTGATGAAACCACCTGTCCTTTCAGCCCCACACATCGGAATCACTTGCAGGTACTCTACGAGTTGTAACAGCCTGGATTTTGGCTCTTTTCTTTTTCTTTTGATTTATTTGGTTTTTGCTCTGTTTTCTTTTTGGAGTGGTTCTATGGCCTTGTCACCTAGGAAATCCTCCTCATTCCCCCTCCCAAGTGGCTCATCATTCCTAAAACCTTTGCCAAGATCATGTCACTCCACTTCTTGACCAAACCCTAATTTCTTTTTCTAGGGAAAATTCATTTTTCTATTAAAGGAATAACCCTATCTGCCCTAGGTTGTGAAGGAACCTATATTTCTTCCCATCCAAAAATCCCGAAATAATACTTATAAATTGTTTGGGTCATATCTTCCTCAAATATGGAAAAATATTTCATTGGCCATATTTCTCATCATGCTCAATAAAATCATTTCCTATTTCGTCCTAAATAGCACATTGTGAAGCAAGTGCGATTTATATTTGCCCATTTGATCCCAAACTTTTTGGACATCTTTTCCCGTCCAAATAATTGACCTGTGCCAAAATTAAACTTTATTTGCCTAGCCAAACTTCCTCAGTGATTTTTCAAAGTTCTTGTCTAAGGGAAGCCATTGTGAAGGAAGTAATATCTAGGGTTATCCAAATGAGTTGATATTTTGCACACTCCTTCATGTGCTCATATTTTGACACTCCTCCAAATTTCGGATCCATCCAATCATCTATGTGAGCACAGGACCAAATGTTTGATTTTGGCAATATTTTTAGGTTGTGAAGCAAGTGCATTTTATTATGCTTCATTAATTCTTAGAAAATACCATATTGTTCTACTACCCTAATAACATCTCTCCACCAAATTTGGCATCATTTAACCAAGACAATATTTCTCTAGAATTATTGCAAGATTCTGGTCAGGGAGAATAGCTGTGAAGCAAGTACCATTCTGGTGAACCCAATTGGTATGAAATTATTACATCATCTTACTGTGACCAAATCATTAGGCCTTCCTAAATTTCAGCTCAAGAAAATCAAGTATCTGAGTGTATAATCCAAATCCCTAATTCTGGCCAGTTTTGCACTTTCTACAACAACCCTCATCTAAACACCTCCTCTTAGTCTGATTTTTGGTGATCAACATCATCTTAGCATGCGATCTTCGTCAAAAAAACTATTTACCACGTTACCAAGCTGGATTAACCACAGCAAGTTACAAGTCCCTTCCTTTTGATTTACTTTGGAGCTAAGTGCAAATCTCTTCTTTGCCCCTGGACCGATTTATTTCTTCATTTTGACTGAGGACACTAAGGTCTATCTACTGGACATGGTCGGCCCCGCCAAGACGCGCCGTTTGCACCAGTGCCCGTGGTGAGCATGCTGGCGTCACACATAGTGCAAGCTCTGGCTCGGTCCGGCCACTGTGCTCATCTCCTCCCTCCTCATCTCGACCTCAAACGTTGTCCAGGAGCTCGCCCGTGCTCTACTGCTTCTCCCTGCATCACTACTTCATTGTCGTTCGCCATCAATGCGCCGCTAGAGCTGCGCCCATGCTCGTGCCACGTCTAGCCTCTACCCGGCATTAAAGCTTGGTTGGGAGCTCTTCCGTGAGCTCTAGAGCCATCCTCCGCACCTATATAAGGACCCCCGAATCCCTCCGCACCAACCAGCCTTTCCCCAAGCCTCCTCGACCACCAGAGTGCTCCAATCTCGTTGTTAGTCGCTGTCATCCTCCGTGGCCGCCTCAGCCTCGGCATGATTCCGGCCAACCCGAGCCTCCTCTCCTCTTCCCACCACTTCCACCGAGTCCCCCTTGTTCCACTCAGCCGCCCCACCCACTTGCCCCCTCGCAGGAGTGCCTGCGTCGCCGGAGAGCACCACCACCCGCCCATCCCAGTCCTCCTCCTGGCGCCACCTCTCCCCTCCACCCCTCTCCTCCCCGGCGGCCGTGCTCCCTTTGAACGGGACCCCATCGGTGCCCCGGTCCTGCCGGTGCCCTCGGCTCGGCCAGAGATGGCCGGAGCTGACCGGCCCCCTCACTACTTCCTCCCCTGCTATTCCATTGTCCTGCACGGGAGCACAGGAGCGGGAGGAAGGAGACAAACTCTCGTGCCCCCTCCCCCTACGCCTGGGCCCCGCCTGTAAGTGGCTCCATCCACGGGTCCACGTGCATAAGTGTAGATGGGTTTCTCCCGGGTACGCTTTCCTGTCTCGAAAACGTATTTCCAATCTACTTTGGTTAAGAATACGCTTTTTGTTTCAGAAAACGTACTTCCCCTTATGCGCTTTTAGTTTTTGCTCCCACAGACCCGTTGGTGATGAAAATATTCACAGATTTGTCCCTGATCTTCAACTCCTCACAACTTCTCAACCGTAACTCCGATCGAGTTGAAACCAGTGCTCACTTCTTCGTCTCGTCGAGCTCTATGTTTTGGTAACATTTTCACCAGGTGGTCTCATAGTGAAAAAAGGCTCCGGCTGGGCAGCGGTGAGGTGGCGGATGGAGGAGGGTGGGGTTTCGCTGCTGGAACGAAGAGGTTATGGCGGCTTGGGATTTTGAATGGCGAAAAGGAGGCGATGGGAGGGGGAACCATGACTTAGGGACGCGCTTGTCCAAAATGTAGGGTGTGTTACAAAAGTACCCCCACCGATTTGAACTAGTGGCCCTTTCGGCTCAGGGTTAGAAGGGGGATTTCGCATGTCGGGATTTGCCAGCTGGAGGGAGTTTTCGCACGCGTTGTAATTTTGGGATAGCAGGGCGCAGGTTGTGAAGGCACCAGTTTTGGGAGGACGATATCTGAATTTTCGGGATATAACAAGGCGCGGGTTAAATTTAGGAACAAGCCTAACGTGTAATATTGTACTTGTACGTACCAAATCAATTTGCTCTTCCCTCAACGGAAAAGACGAAAAAAATAAAACTATTCACACCACATAAAGAGAGAGTCTTGTCCCGTTTTACTATACAAAAGCTATTCAAAGCTACTCCCTCCTTCCATCTATATAGGGTCTAATGCGTTTTTGAGGCTAACTTTGACCAAATACTAGAGCAATAATATATGACATGCAACTTACACAAAGCACACCGTTAAATCCGTGTGTGAAAGGAGCTTTCAATGAAATAATTTTCACATTGTGCATGTCATGTACTATTAATCTTGTCAATAGTCAAAGGCGGTCTTAAAAAACGCGTTAGGCCCTATATAGATGGAAGGAGGGAGTATGAATCCATGTTATGTCCAATTAAATTTTTTTGCTAGCTGTATAATGTATGTAACCTACTCATACCAACATTTTAGTGCATTCCAAATGTCTATACTACCGCTGCAATTCAAACTAAATTTGAAATTGTTTCTCTATTTCAATAAGAATCTACAATCATGATTTTTTCCAACTTCAACCATCATTCATGTATTACCTTAACAACACACCACAAGATTAGTATAGAGATAGATATGAACTATGTGTACTATATGAACTCGAATTCAATTTTTTAATACACTTAATGTTGATTCCAAATAATAGTACATTTGATGTACTAACTGTATATTCATAATCTAAACCATGTTCCATACATACACCATGTTTATCACACAAAGTATAGCGCCCCGCCCCCTACATTATGACAAGTATTTAGCCCTGAGCTGCAAAAGCCACACATTAGCCCAAATTATAATCAATGGTCTACATTATGATATCTTCTTCAAGTATCCGTATCCACTTTTTATAATGAATTATGATATTTGTTCGTCTTTTACACCTTCACGATCCTCTTATCTTTGTAGGTAGCTAGTGCTAACTTTCTATCGTGCATGCACACACCCGCCCCCCTCTCAACCTCTGTCGGCGTCCCCTCCATCGCGCACGTTCATTATTTCTCATTAGGTCATTCACCTGCGGTGTGTGTAGGCCCCCCGGCTCCTTCTTTCTGGCACACACCGATTGATATACCTCTCTAGCCAAGTGTGCCTACCACAAACACATACTTCCTATCTTCTCTTCTCATCGTCCCAGTCCCCCTATGTCCAATATGATTCCACGCAGGTGCACACTCCCGCCCCACTTTTCATCGATCTCATACTCGCACACTCCTCCCCCTCGACATGGTAGGCCTCTCGCACCACCTCCTAGCCGCACCCCTCTCCCATGTCTGTCTCTCCGGACATTATTTGCTTCTAACACATGCATGCATGTATACGTACTGTTCTCCCTACATATAGCCAGGTTGACTATAATTCGTTTTGCCCACGCACCGATAGACTTACCTCACTAGTTATGTCTCTCCCTTTCTCGGACACACGATGGTTAATCTTCCTATGTAGTTACGTATGCTTACCACAACCATATCATCTCCCCTCATCATACTTGCATACCTCCCGACCCATCTCTCACACGCACGTGCATAGACAAACAAACATCCCCTGCCCTCTCTTATTTATATTACACTCGTACCCTCCATTTGTCTAGCAGGCCTCTCCCCACCATTTGTGAGATGCCACACCATCACCAACCCTCCGACACTCTACCTTTGTCTTTCTCCCAACCTTATTCCTCTGCTACACATATCCATGGATGCCGATCGATCTCCCTCAATTCATAGCTAGGTCCCTCTCCTTCCCCACACATATACTAGTTGATTGGTCTCTGCCCCCCCCCCACACACACACCGATAGTCGAACGTTGTAGGTAGGTATCCATGCCACAGAGAAAAGCTGCACCTCTGCCCTCTCAAATTCCAGTAGGCTAGCCACCCTGTATCTTTGATGCGGAAAAAACACAAATTTGATCGCACTCTTTATCAATCGCGTAGCCACACAATTCATCCATGTTTTCAATTCTATCGATATCTCGCGTCTATGACTCCGTTTCACACACATTGCATATGTTACGTTTCTTTGTTAGAGATATCATCTACACATTGCCTCTGTTTTGCACAAACCATCTCTCTCACACCCACCCACATATGTACTTACACCTAAAGAAGAGGTGCACGCAGGACGCATGTACTCAAGTCTCGTTCCCTGCCACACCCACGCGAGTACACGATGGAGTTCGTTTCTGTACGAAAAGGCAGCCCACGTGATAATTTGACGCGTGTAGCAGTTGTTTACTCGAAGGAGGCTCGGGTACCACGCCTAGACGGAACAAAGTTCAACTTGACACGTTAGCATTAAATAAAGTTATATATTCCTCAATGGCACGTACAGAATATAAAATGATTGTTGTGGGGAAAATGGAAAAATCTGCTCCACTATATAGAACAGAGCCTGCCTGCCAGGGTTTGTCTCTCGTCACACTATCTCACACAAGGCGGTGGTGGCCTCTCTCTCACACCATTGGTCAGTGATCCGGCCGCATCCCATCGCCGGTGGAAAGGGAAGATGTGCATCATTTCTCCATTCAACAGCGTTGAGGCAGCACGTCCCGATCTGAGGTACCCGTCGTTCTCTTGGACCAAACTCCAGTGTGGTAGGGCCTTCGCCACTTGCTCGATGCCACAATATGGGTAGATTTCAGCCGCCGGCGCCCTCCTAGTAACATCCCGACGACCCTGAGGTACAACTTCCTCCGGCCTTGCTCCACTGCCCATCTTCCCACGTTGCTGCATGTGAATCTTCTTTAGTTGTTTGCTTAAAATGCATCTCGGCTGGCGTACTTTCCATCTTGCAATGTCATCCTCAAAGCATTTTGATAAACCACCATGCTGCTATCTTTCCCTTATTAAATGGAATATACTTTTTTTGTCGGCGTATGTGTCTTCCACTCATGTTATTGGGCAGTAATTGTTTCCTTTCTACCTCCTTTTGCAAACAGGGTTATCCATTTTCACCTTGCTGCTACTACGACCTTTCTACCTCACTTTTTTGTTAAGACTGTTTTGTGCAGTTCCACCAAAATGTCACACGGGCAACGTTTTTACATTTCTGTGGGACTGCAGAAAGGGATATCGGTTTTGCTATCATCCTCATCCAACTCCGTGGCTAATCTTCTCCAACAAGTAGTTAGTCCTAAAGAGAGATCGCGGAGGTGATCGGCTTCTATTTTTGTATGTGTTATGTTTCATCATCTAGTTCCACAATTATTGTAATCAGACTGACCGGATATCTTTGCAAACAGGGATGGTCTACTCAATTTTAGTGGAGCTGCACAAAATGATCAGATTTTGGTATCCTCCATACATCTCTTTTTTGGCTATAGAGCTGGGTGAAACTAGCTGCCAAGCAATGAACACTATGCCTAGGAAATGTTGCCATGCCTATGAACAACATCGCTCAATTATATATTTTTCTTCATTTGTACACCTTCTCACTACTTAGTCATTAGTTGTGATGTGAATATTGGTGCTGATCTTTGAACCATTGAGATGCATTAGCACCCATGGTAGTTTCATTTGTATTTGGTGGAATGTTGTAACGAGATAATCTTGACGCAAGAGGACACATGAATCCTAAATTGAAACCTTTTTCTTCTTGCGGGAACCAAAGTTGAAACCTTCATAGCATCATAGTACAATTTCATTAAAATTATGCGTACATATAAACAAATCCTGAAGGATTGATAGCAATGCCAGAAACAATTCAACTTCCTTTCACCGACATGTGGGACATCCTTCATCTGGCTCCACCTGCCATGCAGTAATATTGAGTGCACAACTGCAGGGAAAGATTCACCTTGGTCGTTGTGCCATAGTAGTAATGACTAGTGAGTAGTCAAATCACAGAGCCCCACCTTCCCACAGTAAGTTGCTGGGACGAAGCAACCATCACTTCCTTGAATCAGCTGGTACTCCTATATTCCTAGAGTAATATGTTGCTCGGGTGAAGAAACCATCACTTCACCTTTCCCACAGTAAGTACTAGTACCTCCTTTTTTTTACTCTAGAAACAACCACACACGAACATTGGCGGTAGCAGCACAGCAACTGAATCAAAAATCGAAACAAACGAATGAACTACTACTAATGGTGAGTGTTTGCTAGTATCATGTACTCTGTATGTCCATGTATATAGGGCTTAATGCATTTTCCAAGACTAACTTTGGACCTGTTTGGATCCATGGGTTAGAGTTAGTTTGAGCTAGTTGGGGCTCAAATAGCCCTAAAGTATCCAAGCATGAGGGTTAAGGGCTCCATTGATTCACATGGTTTAGGAACCGGAGGAATAGGAAAATCCAGGAATAGGATGTACCGTCCACTAAAATCCTACGTTGGGTAGCAAAACTGAAGATTTTTCCCAATAAGTCCAACCTCATGCTTGTTTTCCTGTAAAAATGAACCAAGAAGTCCCTATAGGATTGGTTCCTGAGGAATGCAATCCTAAGAATCAAACAACATGTAAAGGGAAAATTCTAGAGGGTTTAAATCCTGTAAAATTCCTATGCAAACCCTATAAATCAAAGGAGGCATAAATTGGAGCAAGTTGCACCAAACCGACCAAAAAAAACTAACCCACCCAAGAGGTGCTAATTGGAGATAGTTCTCATTGGGCCCACTGAAAAATCTCTTTCCTCTCTCCATCAAGTGCATTTAATGTCAATCTAACACTGTCACCCAAACACCTCTTTGCTACAGTTAGTTGAGGGTTAGTCATGAGTTAGTCTAACCTCCAGCTAATTTAGAGTATCCAAACAGGAGCAGTATAGGACATGCAAGTTGCTCAAAGCATATAGTCAAATTCGTACGTGAAAGGATCTTTCTTTTTGAAAACAGAACGTGAAAGGATCTTCGAATGATATAATTTTTAAATTATATAAAAATTTATCAATAGTCAATGGCATCCTCGAAGAATACATTAGGCCCTATATAAAATCTTATCAATAGTCAAAACCAAGTGTTTTAAACGAGATCAAAAGAAGAAACTGGACCCACTAACGACACGACACACCTGTCTCGTTTGGTCCGTCAGTCAAAGCGCTTCCTCTTCTTGGCATAACAATAGAGTACAATGTTTTTTTAGAATGCTCTTGGCATGTCGCTAACATGTGATGAGTTAACCGACCTCAATAGACGGCAAAAACGCCAGCCCGCCGCACTTTGAGAGAGACAAGGAGTGAGAAGGGATACAGGCTGCTAGATTACTAGTGCTAGGTGTCGCACGGAGGCCAAGAAGTATGGTGATAGCATGGTTTAGCCATCTGGTATGATGTAACTACACTGGTCTTCTGTGTTTCGTACTCTTCCTGTCCACTTTGGAGATGATTGGTTGATTTTATATCGCTGAATAATATAAAATATTATGAGTGCAGATGATCCACCATGAGGTTCCTTGCTCCTTCTTGGTCGTCGGGAATCTATGTTCTTCCACTCTCTTTTTTGACATGAGCTTCGTTCATCCTTTTGCCAACACGCAGCAAATCGCAGAACGACGAGAAGCTTGCTTACTATGCCTTATCCCTTGCCAACGCGTGCGCAGTGGCTCGCAGCACAAGGAGAAACTTTTTCTTACAAGCGATGGACGTGCAGTGGTTCATAGTGGGAGTAACATACTCCTAGGTAGTAACATAGCGCGGTCCAAGACATGGTTGCTTATGTGGCATGTATTTAATGAGGAGAGATGTGTTTAGAGTAACATAATATTTTACTGTAACATAGCGCTTTCCAATAGAGGATGAGTCTACAAGGTAATAAATGAAGCCAAACAATGTGACATTACTACTATGTTACTTTGTATTATGGAGGTAGTAACTTAGATTAGTTTCATATGCATGACACTAGTCTAAGTTACTCTGCACTATGACCAACCTAAGAGCATGGTTAATAGTATAGCTAGCTGATGGCTATAAGAAACTGCCATGTCATGTATAGCCATCATTTAGAGTCACTCATATAGTAGTGTGGGCTACAAGGTTGGCTATAAATTACTTAGTACTTTTTTGAACCTTCTCTCTTTCTCTTTCTTCACATTTACTTTATTTGTCTTGGAATCCGCATATAGCTAGGCTCTTGCATGAGAGACCACTCCCCATAATTTTCTTGGTCATCATTTGAGTCCTGGAAGATCTCACACACATCATCATTAGGCATGCAGCCGCCTTGATAGACAATGTGCACAGAAGGAGTAGAGGCGACTGGGGACGCACCATGTCGTGGGCACTCCGTACATGCTCATGTGTGTGCAGCATGCGTGCTTTTCCATCGGTGCTATCTCTAAGGCCGAGGTTATGATGGTCTTCGTCTCTGACTAGTCGTTGAGCAACAATGGCAAAGAGGTGCTGCAAGAGATGCGTAGGCGCCATTGTGTGCGAGCTTCGTCGTAGCATGACGAACTGGATGTCACCGTAGATGGCGCACGCCTCCATGCAGCCGAGTGTGTGCGCATGCATGTGTTATTCACGTGCATTCTATGGCCGAGTGTGTGTGCATGCATGTGTTGTGTACGTGCATTGTGTGCTCCACACTGTGCGCGTATGTGCATGAGTTGGATCGACATGAGTTAGTGTGTTGGCGTGTGTACATGCGTGGCTGTGTGCGTCCTATACATGCATGGCTTCTTGCGTGGTTATAGATATAAACTATAAAACATCTTCAACTTAGCATCCTGATGTGTCGTCTCTAGTGGTTAGTGAAGAGTTCATGTTCTTTTATTTGATTATAGGTGGGCGGGCGGCAAAAAACAGGGGAAAACATGCAAGGTTCCCTGCAGACGCTCCACCGCGAGGTTCCTTGCTCCTTCTTGGTCGTTGGGAATATATGTTCTTCAACTATTTTTTTTACGTGAGCTTTGTTCATCCTTTTGCCAACATGTGAGAGATCTAGCATCAAGGCACACGTGTCATGCAAGAAAATTGAGATAATCAGATAAGCAGTGCATAAGTGATTCGTGCACTTCGATGGCACCTACTACGCAATATTTTTTCTCCTCGATGGCATGTGAATAGTGCACATACTCAGCGTCGGAACACGGGATGGGGGGTAGTCGTGACATGCTCACCCTTTTTTGGAGAGAGTACGTACTCCCTCCAAATAACTTTGATGTGTCCTCTCAACTCGCAGAATGATGAGAAGCTTGCTTACTATGCCTTCTCCCTCACCAACGCGTGCGCGGTGGCTCGCAACACGGGGAGAAACTTTTGCTTACAAGCAGTGGACGTGCAGCAGTTCATTTGGTGTCAGATTGCTAGAAGTACTACTATAGTACCATCATTATTGTTCAACTTCTGGAAGAGGCGAAGAGCCACACGCAAGGTCACCTACTAACCTTAGTCTAGGCATAGTGGGAGCAACATAAGTAGGGGTACCTCCTTTTTTATTCTTGAAACAACCACACGTGAATATTGGACGGTAGCAGCACAACAACATAATCAAAAATCGAAACCAACCAATGAACTACTACTAATGGTGAGTGTTTGCTAGTATCATGTACTCTGTGTGTCCATGTATATAGCGCTTAATGCGTTTTCCGAGACTAACTTTGGCCCTATTTTGATCCATGGGTTAGAGTTAGTTTGAGCTAGTTGGGCTCAAATAGCCCTAAAGTATCCAAACATGAGGGTTAAATTGGAGCAAGTTGCCCCAAACCCACCAAAAAAATATCCCACCCAAGAGTCGGTAACATGTGATGAGTTAACCGACCTCAATAGACGGCAAAAACGCCAGCCCGCCGCACTTTGAAATAGACGGGCTGCTGGATTACTAGAGCTAGGTGTTGCACGGAGGCCAGGAAATATGGTGATAGCGTAGGTTAGCCATGTAGTAGTACACTGGGCTGCCGTGTTTCGTACTCTTCCGGTCTACTGTGGAGAAGATTGGTTTATTTTATATCGCTGAATAATATAAAATATTATGAGTGCAGATGCTCCACCACGAGGTTCCTTGCTCCTTCTCAGTCGTCGGCAATCTATGTTCTTCCACTCTTTTTTGACGTGAGCTTTGTTCATCCTTTCGCCGACACATGGGACATCTAGCATCAAGGTGCACGTTTCATGCAAGAAAATGGAGATAAGCAGTGCGTAAGTGAGTCCTGCACTACGATGGGACCTAGTGCTACGCAATAGTTTTCCTCCTGGATGGCACATGAATAGTGCATGTACTCAATGATAGAGTACGGGATGGTAGCCATGGACATGGTCAGACCTTTTTGGAGAGAGTACTAAATACTACGTATTAACTTTGGTGTGTCCCGTCAACTCGCAGAACGACGAGAAGCACACACTAAGACTACCCACAGTGGGAGTAACATAGGTAGTAACATCACACATGTCTAGATAAAGTAGATGATGTGGCAAGCAATAAATGAAGAAAGAGAGGAAAGTAGTAACATCACACATATCAAGGCAAGATGTGTCTATAGCCTAATAAATGAAGTGTTGTGTGTTACCACACATATGTTACTATGGAGGTAGTAACATAGACTAGTAACATGAGCATCTTACTAGTCTATGTTACTACCCTTTGTGGCTAGTCTGAGGGGTGTGTGTTCCTCAGCTCGCACCTCTTGCATCAAGGTGGTCGAGCTTGGAGTCATTCATCTGGTACATGTGGCATCTCAGATCTAGACGCAAGGTGATGTACACCGTTAAGGTCCACGGTCAAGGGGGTCAGGGTAGACGTGACCTCTCACTCTATCCGCCATTTGAAGCGGCGCGCTGGCCCAGGGTGCCGCCCGCTGCACTCCCAGTTGAACCCGCCTCCTCGCCGCATTCAAAAACCTAAATTTAAAACCGCGTGGAATGCGAGAAACCAACTCCGGCCACACACGTCGGTTCAGGAGCAGGACACCGGCCAAGATCCTCCTTCCACCATTTTGTCCAATCTTTCGACGGCATCTAACGAGTAGGAAGAGCAGTTTTCCAGCATAAAAGTCATCTGGGTGGCCCGTCGAGCCCGACAGTTACGAGCGAGGTAGCTCGCTTCTCCACCTACCTCACCTAGCCCATCGGAGGCAGTTGCCGCACTAAGGCAGCATGTGGTTCCGCAGTTGTCCTCTCCAATACAGCTCGAAGAAGAGTGCCGACTTGCTCCACGCCGGCTTGTCGGGGAGCACGGCGGCACGAGCACCATCGTTGCCCTCGACGCCGCTGTGTCGTACATCGCCTCTAGTGTCTGCGACTGCACCATCCGCCATCGACGCACTCGTAGCCGCGACATGGAGGCAGAGAAAGAAGCCGCCACAGATGTCGGCGAGGTGCTGCGGCTACGCGGATGTCGACGAGGTGACGGGTAGCACGTCCCCGCCCGCCGCCATCATCAAGGAGAAGTAGAATACTGGAGGCCACCGCCGATTGTATCCCATGAAGGACACCATCGAGTATCAGTGTACACTAATAGGGGTGCATCTTTGTACCCCTTTTCCCAGTGCACGGGCAGTCAGAGCCGCACCCACGGCCACAACAAGCAGAACTAGGGAGGTGAGCCAAGGTAAGATCGAAGCTTAAGACAATCAAAGCAACGCCAAGGCCAAGACCACAAAGAGCAGGGGGACGAAGCAAGTTCCCTCGGCAAGACCCTTGCCGGGTGGCCTCAGCGGCCCCGACAAGAATCTTGCCGGGACAGCTCGCCCCGCACCAACATCGCGAGCCACCTTTGAGCCCACGGCCCACAGTGCCATTATCAGCGTGGGGCCAGGGCTCGGGAAGGCACCCCTATGGTGGCCTGTAGTTCTTTGTGAACACATATTCAATATCAGATTAGAAGACGATGATTCTCAGCAAGATCCTTGCCAAGGAAGGCCACTAGACCCCCGGCAAGATCCTTGTCGGGGATGACAACACGCCACGGTGAGACCCTTGCCGGGACACCCGGCAAGGCCCTCGCCAAAGACACCAGCAAGGCCACCGCCAAGCCCACGTCAACCAAGCTTCCACTGCCGTTCACATGCAGCTGCCATCCCAGCCAGCTGGGCGGGCACCTGCGTGGCAACATGCAGCTCCCAGGCCAACTCATCAAGCGCCTGCGTGGCGGCATTCAGATCTTCGTGAAGGCTCCACCACCGCACCAACTCAGCTGCATGCCTGCTTACATGGCACCACACGCATCCCTGGTCAAGGCGCGTGTCGAAGCGAGGAGAAGCGGCGACGGACGGGACGGGCCTCGCCCCCTTCCCCGATAAAGCAAGAGGACACCTAAGCGATGCATTAAATGCACCTTGTCCTCTAATACGAGGGATAACCTCGTGCCATTGTAGATGTATCCAGCTCCTGTTTACCACTGTGGCAACCCCTTTTTCCTATAAAAGGAGGCCCGAGGCGACGAGGACGGGGATTCGGCTCTTTCGAACCACACGCTGACCACAGCTAGTTCAAGAGCTCAAGAACTCTCAGAAATACACCCACCAAAGCAGGACTAGGGTTTTACGCATCCTCCCGGCCCAAACCTAGGTAAACGATCCTTGTGCTGTCTACTAGCCCTGCTCTCCTCGCAATCCTGCGCCCCGGCAACCGTAGTAGGGACTCTTGTGATCCCATAGGTGTCGTTCCACACCGACATCCTTGCGCGCCAGGTAGGGGGCGCAATTGTGAGAATCTGGTCTGGTAGTTAGCCTAGCGGTTCTTCATCGCTTTCGGTTTCTGAGAAGAAGAAGGCTGGAGGAACGACGCCGTCTCGACGACAGAAAATCTAAGTCATTCAGAGCCTTGGATTATTTCCTCTTACACTTAAGGTTATCATCCTCGGAGATCTGGCCTATGTATGGGAAACCTGCATGCAAGCACCCCCCCCCACGATTGGCAATGCCTTTGTTCTATTTCGAGTCCGCTCAACAGTTCAAAGTTGCGACGTCGAGAGTGGCGGGGTAGCCTTCCGCACCTGGCAACGCTCCTGACTCTGACTCGAGTCAAACTCGATAGTTCGGGCGCCCGCGCTAAGGGCGGTAAGGTGGTTTGCCCAGCAGCAAGCACACCCGACATGCCAATGGGGATACGTCCCCATGATGCCGCCTAGGGTTTACGCACCGGCAAGCCTACCTAGTTACGTAGGGTGGACATACAAGGAAAAATCGAACATGAAAATAACATGCATAATACTAAAAAGTGCTGAAGAGTTATGTTACATCAAATTGTTGCTACGGTTCTAACTAGAGATAGCAATTGTCTTGGTTGTGAACCTGCAGCGGCGATAAACAAAAAACGGGATGCCTAATCCAGGTGCTGGCCCTCCACCCTCAGAATTTTGCCGACTCGGCTGATGATGGGCTCGATGTGCTCCCTGAGCGGCGCAAGGTCGGTTCCCTCTGGCAAGCTCTCGAGCGCGGCGTCAAAGTCGAGGTCGAGGTACCAGTGTGCCACCTTGGTGAGAACCTTGCTCATGGCAGCCTGGCAAAACCTCCGGGACTCGTCGGCCAGTGAGGCCGCCCGGTTGGCGTGGAGCCGCTCCAGAGCACCGACGACCTTCTCGAAGAACATGGTCAGGCTGCAATTGGCGCTCACACCCCACTCTGGGACATACCTCACGTCCGGCATCCCCATGATGGCCAGCTGCGCGGCGTCCTGGTTGGCGACGGTGGCATGGCGATCGAGCCAACGGCTCTCGCCCTCCACGTGGTCCGCGAAGTTGAGGCCGTCGTTCTTCCACAACAGCTTCTCGACCTCCAGCTCCTTGGCCAGGGTCCCATCTCGGGTTGAGGTCTTTGATGGAGTTGTTGGCCTCGGAGAGCTCCCCAGCCTTGCTGACGGCCGCACCCTGCGCCTCTGTCAGGGCACTGTTGAGCGTGTCCTTCTCTTGGGACAGCTTCAGGGCCTGCTCCTTCAGCCTGTCGCGCTCTGCCTCTAGCTCCTCCACCTTGCCAGCGTGAACCTGGGCCTGGGCATTGAGTGCCTCCTTGTGCCTCTGCTCCAGCTGGTCTGCTGCAGGACAAGCTTCTCCACCTCTGCATCCTTGCCGCGAAGCAAGGCGGCAAGCTTCTCCTCGCGCACAACGAGGTCATCCTCCGGGGAGTTCAGCGCGGCCTCGTGCTGGGTCCGAGCAGCTTTGGCGGCCTCGGCCAAGATTTTTACCACCTCCTGACCTTTCTCGACGTCGGCAAGCTTCATGGTGAGATCCACGTCGCGTTTGGCCTGCTCACCCTGGGCCGCCTTGAGCTCCTTGTGGGCCTCGCAGAACCAGTCATGCGCCTCCGCAACGCGCTTCTGGAGGTTCGCCTCCGCCTTCTCCACCACCGTTGTCCTGGACTTAGCCTTGTCCAAGCGGGCGCGGTGGAGCGCATGGAGCTTCCGGAAGCTGGCGCTCTTCCTGCGAGCCGTCGCCGCCAATGATCGGCTCGTCGACGACCTCAAGCCCAGCAGCAGCAAGCACCTCGTCATAGAAGACCTCTCCCTCAACGGGTGTCCTGGTGGTCGATGCGCCTGGAAGGTGGACAAACAAATTGTCACCCACCCTCAGGTACTTGCCGGAGCCGGAAGTAGCAGAGGAGGAAGGCTGGTTAGCAGCCTCCTCCTCCTCCTTGGCAAAGGTCCCGCCGGCTTCCCCGGTAGGCCCCTTGCTGGCCTCCTCAGCGGCAGCCTTGTCGGCCTCCCTGGTGGGCCCGTCGGCGGCATCCTCGGCAACATCTTTGGCGGCCTCCTCAGCGGTAATCCTCTCGGCGTCCACCTCGGCGGCCTTGGCGACGCCCTCAATGACGGCATGCATGCCCTATGGGTCCACTGAGGAAGAATCTGGGCGCCGAAGAAGGGGGTGAGGCAAGGCCAGGACCAGGAGCCAAAAAAAAGGGGTTAGCAGGGACGAATGGTAAACGACTTACCTGTGCCAGTACCTGGCTGGGAAATAGAACCCCCCTCCCTGCCAACATTTGGCATCGAGGCAAAGCCGCCGGCGCCCAAGTTCTCCTCCTCCTCCATGTGTGTGGGCCCGGTGCCTGGCGCCCTTGCCGGGGACGCCCCCGGGGAGGCATGGTCGATGTGGGCGGCATGTTGAGAGTAGCCCTCTGTGTCTCCTCCTGCTGCCGCTCTCCTCCTGCGTACTTGACAAGGTCAGCACCAAGGTGTCGTCCCCCTGACACATGTCGACGGGAGAAGAGTGATGAACTTACGTTGGGGGCTCTGTCGGGGGCTGCTGTCCGGGCTGCTCAACACCACCAATGGTACCCCCAAAGTACCAGCTGGGGGCTGGCCACCCGCAAAGACCTTGGCCCTCTTCTCTCTCTGGGCCAGCGTCTCCCCGTCCCAACAAAGATGAAAACAAGTCAAGAAAAGCAACACAGATTGAGGAGGCAGAGATAACGAAAAGGAACCAGATACTTACTCGTCGTCCGCCTCCTCCTCCGTTGTCTTCCTCTTCCTCCTCCGGCTGAGGAATCCATAATCAAAAGTAACCGCCGTGTCAACATTCGCCAGAGGAGGAGAAGGAGGTGGTGTTTGGGCATGCACAGACGAAGAAGGGGCGGCTGTCTTGTTCTTCACCGCGGCCTTCGCCAGCTTCTTTGCCGCCGCAGCCCTCGTATGGCGCCCGGGCTCCTCCACGGTCAGCTATGACCGTGCAGCCCTGCCGGGCCGGACCGGCTCGCCGGAATTGGCCCGCCACAGGATTCGCCCCCTCCTTGTAGGTACCGTCGGCTCTGCGGTCTTGGCCTCCTCGGACGACGACCCGCCGGTCAAATCCTCAACCAAAGGAGCCTCGGTGTCGGCGCTGCTGGCTCCCCTAGCGGCCCTCGCCCACCGGGAAAGCTCCTCCTCCTCCGCGGCCGCCATGGCCTTTTCCTCCACTCCGCCGGCGTTGCCGGCCTGCCTGGCGAGTTGCGCCTCCCTCGCCCTAGTGGGAGGTGTCCTGGACAAGCACCCGCTCGGCGTCGGTGTTGACATACACCTCGTGCAGGGTGTCAAAGAACTGCTACACTTGAGCGTCCTCCGGCTCCTTCTAGCTTGGGACGGGGACGGGCGCGTTGCAGTCCGGCATCATGGCGATGATCTCAAACTGACGCGAGTTGTTGCACAATGGGACCACCCCCATCGACAGCTTGAACAGAGGCCCCTTGAGGAACTTGCCGGCCTTTGCGGCGGCCCTCGCGACCTTGCCGGTCCCCTCGACCTCGCTGTCGCGGCCCACGTCGAGCTGGAAGATCCGTTGGCAGAAATGGGCGTGCACCATCACTTTGAAGTTGTGGTCGAGGCCAGGGCGGAGCGGCATGTTGTCGGCGGGGTCCGTGAAGAGCTAGGCTGGCCTCCCCTTGTTATGCAGAGGAGCGATCCGGCGACGGATGATGTCCGCCCCGATCATCTCAAGGGTGAGCCCGGCCTGGGTAAGCCGGAGAATCCTGGTGATGGCGACTGTGAGCTTTCTGTCGTCGCCGTCGTCGTCGCTCCAATCGCTTCCGCGAACCGGTGGCGCCCAGCGAACTCTGTAGAACGCCGGCGGGTCCTTCTCTTTGATCCAGCACCACCGGCCCCGCCATTCTTCCCACCTCTCCTTCATGGTGCCGTTTGGGTATGCTCACTTGGATATTGGGATCCAAGCGATGCACCCCGAGATGGCACCTCCCGTTTGGATCTGAGGGAAGAAGTAATGGCGGAAGAGCACCGTGTTGGGGTGCACCCTGGCAAAGCCTTCGCAGAGGTGCGCGAAAATGGCCATGCATGCCACCGCATTCGGAGTAAAATCCATGAGGTTGAAGCCGAAGGTGTGCATGATGTCGCTGAAGAAATCAGAGAAGGGAGGACAGAACCCGCAGGAGAAATAATCAACAAAGAAGGGGTACTGATTTGGGGCAGCCTCGGCACAGTCGGCCGGGATGACGTGCGTGGCCGGATGCCCCAAATTCACTCCCCCCATATTCACTCCCCACAGGGGCGTGATGGAGTCCCGAAGCTCGAACACGTCGACCGTCAAGGGGAAGAAGGAAGATTGCGTCCGCTGCACCGCCAGTGCACTCTCCGGCGGCTCCGCGGCTCCGGCATCCTTGGACACTCCCTTGCCCTTGGCGAATTTTGGTGCCATGGCGACTGGGGGACGAGGGAGGACAGAGGGCGGCAGAAGCGCAATGACGGCAAGCGGGGACAAAGCTTAAGGAAGAAGAAGGTAGACGGAGGTTTCCGAGATTGGGGTTGCGCGGAGGGTAAAAGGAACAGTGCGCCCGTGGTTATCCCTTTTTATGGGGAAGCCGCAGGGTGCGCTACCCATTTACTACGATGTGACGCATGCGTGTGGAAACCGCCCCATGCATGCCGCCCATGTCACGCACACCCCTCCACGCCGCGCCATGCGCGCGGGTCGTGGGAGGCGGAGCGCGTGAAGAATCTTACCATGGTAAAAACCGCCCCACCTGCCTGCGCACCGCTTTGGGCCTGACCCAACAACATCCAGGCCCGGGGGCTCCTGTCGCTGTACAAAAATAGGGGTGCATCTTTGTACCCCTTTTCCCAGTGCACGGGCAGTCACAACCGCGCCCACGGCCACACCAAGCAGAACGAGGGAGGTTAGCCAAGGTAAGATCGAAGCTCAAGACAATCAAAGCAATGCCAAGGCCAAGACCACAAAGAGCAGGGGGACAAAGCAAGTTCCCCCGGCAAGACCCTTGCCGGGTGGCCTTAGCAGCCCCGACAAGACTCTTGTCGGGACAGCTCGCCCCGCACCAACAGTGCAAGCCACCCCTGAGCCCACGGCCCGTAGTGCCATGATTAGCGTGGGGCCAGGGCTCAGGAAGGCACTCCCGTGGTGGCCTGTAGATCTTTGTGAAGACAAATTCAATATCGGACTAGAAGACGACGATTCTCGGCAAGATCCTTGCCAAGGAAGGCCACCAGACCCCCGGCAAGATCCTTGCTGGGGATGACAACATGCCACGGCGAAACCCTTGCCGGGCCACCCGGCAAGGCCCTCGCCAAAAACGCCGGCAAGGCCACCACCAAGCCCACGTCAACTAAGCTTCCACCGCCGTTCACATGCCGCTGCTAGCCCAACCAGCTGGGCGGGCACCTGCGTGGCAACATGCAGCTCACAGGCCAACTCATCAAGCGGTTGCGTGGTGGCATGCAGATCTTCATGAAGGCTTCACCACCGCACCAGCCCAGGGGCCTGCCTGCCTACATGGCACCGCACGCATCCTTGGCCAAGGCGCGTGTCAAAGTGAGGACAAGCGGCGATGGATGGGACATGCCTCACCCCCGTCCCCGATAAAGCAAGAGGACACCTAAGCGATGCATTAAATGCACCTTGTCCTGTAATACGAGGGATAACCTCGTGCCACTATAGACCTTTCCACCTCCTGTGTACCACTGTGGTAACCCCTTTTTCCTATAAAAGGAGGCCCGAGGCGACGAGGACGAGGATTCGATTCTTTCGAACCACACGCTGACCACCAAAGCAGGACTTGGGTTTTACACATCCTCGTGGCCCGAACCTGGGTAAACGATCCTTATGCTGTCTACTAGCCCTGCACCCCGGCAACCCTAGTAGGGACTCTTGTGATCCCATAGGTGCCATTCCACACCGACACCGAGGCGACGCCGATGAATACAGCCGGTGTCTTGCACGATTCTTCTTCTACCGGATTCTGAAGGAGGACAAAGAGATCGGGCGGCGACCTTTTAGATTAGGTATTTTAATTCTACCAGGCTGGTTGTAATGGGAGTATTATAAGTAGTATCATGCATGCCAACTATTAGTAGGCAAATTTGATGAGGTGGAGTAGAATTAAATGAAGAAAGAGAGAGTTGAGTATCATATTATCATACTGTATGGAATTAAGACCTCTTCCAATGCAAATGTGCTTAGATGAGGTGCTAAGTGCATTAAATGTCTTAGCAAATCAAGTCTCCAATACATAGGTGCTTAGTTTCTTGTTGCTAAGCTTGCTTCATTTAATTAGCTATAGACTCAAAATTGTCTTTCCACCGTTTCTTCCTGGGGCCACCAAACTAGTCTCTCTCTTCTTAATTAAATTGCCACATCATATTTTATGCCTACGTGACAGGCTTAGCAGCTATACATGGTGGAGCTCTGGGAGAGGCCAAGGCTAGTCATAGTGGGGATTAACTTATACTGTAACATATTACTATGTTACTCTAAAGATCTCTCTCCTCATTAACTACGTGCCACATAAGCAAAATTTTCTTGGAGTGCGCTATGTTACTAGTACCTAAGTTACTCCGACTATGACGCGGGCGTCGAGCCGACGAGGTAGCCCAACGACCACTTGTGCTTGAAAGGCACCCACATGATCTCCTCTCCTCGTACGGATGGTCGGGGTCCATTGGGTACATCTCCGACGACATCTGCGGCTTCCGACGGCGTCGTTGCCATTTCATTAGTGTAAATAATCAGTCAATTCCTAGTCAACAATCAAAACCGCCTAAACTCTAACATGTGAACACTAAAACCGTTCAAGGGGGTGATATACCCAGTTTTAGATATTTGAGGGTAAAAATCATACCGAAATTGACTTTGGGGGGATATTTGTCCATCAACTTACATTTGAGGGTGAAAAATATACTTCTTTCAATGGTCGCTGGTCATAGTATTCTTTTTAGATTTATAACATGTGGGACTGAGTGTGAGCGAACTGACCTCAAAATTGCCTACCGGACGCAATTTAAGAGAGACGAGGAGCAAGAAGCGATACGGGTTGGTCGTGTCATGCAAGAAAATGGTTGGTCTCATGTTTAAAACTTGTTGTACTATAGTAGAGGAATATGTAGATGTAGATGTAGTGTAGACGTAGATGTAGATGTAGATGCACATGTTGAGATGTAGACAAAAGTGAGACTCACCAACAGTCACCAACGTAGGCCGAGTACGGGCACGAATCACCCACAAAAAAAGGAGTATGTGAACGAAGTGAAAAATTGCACGCATGGATGCAAGTACTCTGTGCCTCATTCCCTAACACACGCGTGCAGGTACACAGTGGAACTCATTTCTGGATGAAGAGGCAACTCACATGATAATTTGACGCGTTTGGTTGTTTTTCACTTAGTGGAGGGTCGGGAATCACACATGGACGAATCAAAATTTGACCATAACGCGGTGGCGTGTTTGTTTTTAATTTTTTCTTCAATGGAACGTATGCAATTTTTTTCTTGAATGGCACGTGAATCATGCACATAATCAATGACGGAGCACGGGATGGGATGGTAGCCATGGACATGGTTGGCCCTTTTTGGAGACTACTACACTAGTACTTTGATGTACATATTGAAAAAAACTACTACTTTGATGTGTCATGTCAACTCGCAGAACGATGAGAAGCTTGCTTACTACGGCATCTACATAGCCCACACTTTGTACCGGTAGTTATAGTGGGAGTCACTTAGCGCACTCCAAGGAAGGTAGATGAGTGGTGGAATAGGGCTCAATTCCGGTTTATAGGGCTCAATTCAAAAATCTCACCAACCAAGGTAGATGATGAGTGGTGGAATACTTTTTGTAATTTGCAAGAGCACCCAATTAATGCTCTTGTTTTCCTCAAAAGTTTATTTTTACCATTGTATTAATTGCAATGCATGCATGTATAAAGTACACGCATTGGTCAATTTTCTCTTAATACTTGCATGCAATTATTTAATGCACCTTGAAATCTAAACTTGTGATGGGGAACAACCAAACTGATCCTTATAAAACGGAAAAACTATGATTTCCAGATAAGCCCTATAAAACGGAAAGGAGGGAGTAGTAACATATACTAGTGTCATATGCATGAAATTACTAGTGAGTATGGGAGCACATGATATTTCCCCCGTTCGGACCGATCCCGAGTTGGCTTCTCACTTTCTTGGCCCAACAAAAACCCCTCCCCTCCCGCGTGCGCTTCTCGCCCGGCGCCAGCTGAGCCCGCCGCTCCACATTGATGGCAAGTCAGGGCGATGCGACCTCTCACTACTTCCTCCTTTGAAGCGGTACGCCGACCAAGGGCACCGCCCGCTGCACACCCGGCATTTCAGACGACACAGTGAAGAGTAACTTTAGAGCAAGTATGACAATTAGATGACAAAAGCAGGCTATATGGATTTAAATATAGTATTTGTGCTAAGTTGAAGGAGACAGAAGAGGTGAGAGAAGAGAAGCAGATTGTAAACTTGTAGCCAGTTGTAGCAGGAGCTCCAACATACTTTGTTAGACAAAAGGTGGGGCAATTATTAATGATATAGTATTATACTAAAGGGACTAAGTATTGTACTAGCAGGTTATTAGGTTGGGTCTAGATGATGTGTCAACTTCATATAGCCGGATGTTGGTTATACTATTAACCATGCTCTAAGTGTGGTGTGAGTGGGACTAAAGTTTAGTCCCATACTGCTAGGTGAGTGTGAGTTGCACCACTTTATAATGTGATCTATTCTAGCATTTGCATTAGCATGATAATAGTAAACCTACACGCACGCTCTTCGGGAATGAGCCTATCCAAGGACAAAAGCTACCCATGTGGTCTATATTTTTGTTGGTCAGAAAATTTATTAAGTCATTAATTAGTAATTAACGGACACCTTAATTACTCAGCCATTTTGGATTTTTTTGCATAGTTGGGCTATTATTGACTTGGACCTGGGGTTTGGGCCAAAGGCCTACTATTATACTTGGTCTTACTCGCATGACCGACCTAACAGGCTCTACCCTAGCCACTGCTGTATCATATGGTTTCGCACCATTCTAGATCTTAGTGCCGCCACGCAGTTCTTCTCTAGCCCTACTTCCAGCTTGCACCGCAAGAAGGGACAATAGTCCTCCGAACCCCGCCTTTCGTGATCCTGTACGGGAGAGGGGCGATCAGGTTTTTGGGGAGCACACTCTTGTGATTGCTGCCAGCGACGACTTCCTCAATGACAACCTTCTTCCCCGACCTCGGTTACCTCTTCACCAACGACATGAGTGACAACATCAACCACATCGGTTCTGCTCCCGCTGTCCAGTATGTGATTCTGTCCTCCTGGTTTAGTCTACATCATTACTTTGATCTTTCCAATTATCCTCATAGTAAATTGCTCATATATTCAACAATCCAATCCATAAACCTGATTATAGGCAATTTACTCCGAGTGGTTTTCCTGCACTTTTAAAGCCGCCTACTTTTAAGGGGGTGCAATATAAAAGGTGGCGCAGAAGAGCAGTATATTGGTTTTAGATCATGTACTGCGATGACGCCACTAAGGGTAAGCCTGAGGGCGATCTTAATCCTACACAGCAGGAAGCTTTTGAGAAGATGAATACCCTCTTCAAAGCCGCACTGCTGAGTGTTCTTGACGATTCCATTGTGGATTCATATATGTCATTTGACAGCGGCAAAGACATGTGGGCTGCGCTCGAGGCCACCTTTGGGGCCTTGGGCGCTGGCAATGAGTCGTACGTCATGGAGCAATTCTGTGACTACAAGATGACTGATGAGCGCTCTGTTGTTCAACAGACTCATGAGATACAGTCACTCGATAAGGAACTTGAGTATTTTAAGTGTGTGTTGCCAGACAAATTTGTTTTTGGGACCATCATTGCCAAGCTTCCACCTTCGTGGAACAATTTTGCTACTTCTCTGAAAAACAAGAGACATGAGTTTTCTGTTTCGGATCTCATTAGCACTCTTGAATTTGAAGAGCAGGCGAGAGCAAAAGACACACGTGCTCGGGTCGCTGAGGGAGCTTCTAGTGCCCACATGGTTCACGAGAAGAACTTCCAGACCAACTAGCACCAAAACACCAAGAACAAATCTCAAGGGAAAGGCAAGTTTGATGCAAAGAACAAGCCGTCACATTCTACCAACTTCAAGAAGAATTCTCATAACAGGAAGGGATACAAAGCTCAATTTTGGTAGCACCACACAAAATTTATATGGCTGCATCTACCTGCTGTCACCTAACCTCATGGTGCTCCAGGTATTCCTACATTCATAACTAGGTACAATGACCACCGCAAGATGAAATAAGCTTATTCGTACGTTGACTTGCTGATTGTAGTGCGGAACGATCCTGTCATGTGTGGAGGAGAAAACAAGCAGTGTAGCCGAAGGTGGAAATCAACCAAGGACTTATGAAACTATATATAATCTTCCTCATGATCGTGTTTTGTCATGCCGAGCTATTGATTTGTGTTACTGTTTTACAACACCGTTTAAGTATATCTATTGTTTTCCTATCTTTTCAGATTTAGGACAGTGAAGATGATTTCAGGGGAACTTCATAATATGGACTCATGTTGAGTCATCTCTATTGCCTCATGTGATTGCTGCAAATGTGTCAGCATCAATTGCAAGATGAGGCAGCTAGCTAGCTCTGGAGTTGCCAACATGCTCAAAGTGCTCACAACATTGAGAAGAAACAAGCATGCCTAGGACATTAATGCGTGCTCAGAGAAGCATCGACCGATTTTCTTTATTTCCACACCTTCTCACAAATGTGTATTGGTTATAGTATGGTGAATCATTGAGATGCATAAACATGCTCAACTTTTGTTCTTCTGAATGTTAGTATGCATACCGTATCTTCTAAAGCTTAGTTTATTGTGAATGTTGACTAGCCTGTGAACCTTCACAATCTAGTAACTATATTGTAGGCCTGTTATTTGACACCTCACTTTGCAGCGCTACGCGACCAGTGTGAGTGTCTGCATCCAGTACCGCATCCTCTAATTTAGTGGATGCCAAGTTGAAAAAGGTTACCGATGAGTAGCGATAAGCTGGAGATGTCTCTTTTTTCTTTCTTTCAGATGGGCAATGAGATGGAGAGTGTCTCGGACTGCCTCTAGCACAAGGCCCTCCAGTATGAAACACGGGCAACCGACTGGGCCGATACAAAAGCCTATCCATATTAAAGCCCATTTGTTTTTGTTTTTTGCGAGGAGAAGCCCATATTTCTTGAAGAGGGGGCGATCCCAGAAAAACCCTCCTTCCTCCTCGATTCCACATATCTGTAGCTCTCTTTCCCGCTTCTCTCCGTCTCCCCCCAATTCCCCCCACTCCCCATCTTCCCCACTCGTCCAGAAAACCCCCGCTCACCTTCTTCCTCACTCGTACAGAAAATGACCGCTCCTCTTCTTCCACTCCTACAGAAAACCCCAACCCTCCTTCTTCCCCACTCGCACTACCACTAGGCTTGTCTCTGGCTACTCTGCTTAAACCCTTGAGTTCGATGCGACGCCCACAAGGAAAATGGACTCGGCTGGCCCCAGCGCCAAGAAGATGAGGCTCCCGCCAGCGGCGACGCCGGTTGTAGATCCCGCACCCAGCAGCGCGGGGAGAAGCGACGAGCCCCCCCCCCCACCTGGATGTAAGGAACCGGTAGAATCTCCGGTGGACCGCATCAGCGATCTCCTGGACGTCATCTCACTTCTCCCCACCAAGGATTGCTGCGGCACACAAGCCCTCTTAACTCGGTGGCGCCCTCTATGGTGCTCCGTGCCACTCAATCTCGGTTGTCGTTAGAAATATGTCCTTCGACTCCTTCCTGAATTTGATCTCCTCAGAGCCATCATCTCCTCTAACCAGCAGGGCCCCGTTCAACGCCTCTACTGAAGGAAATATGCCTTAGAGGCAATAATAAAGTTATTATTTTATATTTCCTTATATCATGATAAATGTTTATTATCCATGCTAGAATTGTATTAACCGGAAACTTGATACATGTGTGGATGCATAGACAAAACACAGTGTCCCTAGTAAGCCTCTACTAGACTAGCTCGTTAATCAAAGATGGTTAAGTTTCCTGACCATAGACATGTGTTGTCATTTGATAAACGGTATCACATCATTAGAGAATGATGTGATGGACAAGACCCATCCATTAGCTTAGCATAATGATCATTTAGTTTAATTGCTATTGCTTTCTTCATGACTTATACATGTTCCTCTGACTTTGAGATTGTGCAACTCCCGAATACCGAAGGAACACCTTGTGTGCTATCAAACGTCACAACGCGACTTGGTGATTATAAAGATGCTCTACATGTGTCTCTGATGGTGTTTGTTGAGTTGGTATAGATCGAGATTAGGATTTGTCACTCTGTGTATCGAAGAGGTATCTCTAGGCCCTCTCGGTAATGCACATCACTATAAGCCTTGCAAGCAATGTGACTAATGATTTAGTTGCGGGATGATGCATTACGGAATGAGTAAAGAGACTTGATGGTGATGAGATTGAACTAGGTATGCTGATACCGATGATCGAATCTCGGGCAAGTAACATACCGATGACAAAGGGAACAATGTATGTTGTTATGCGTTTGACCATTAAAGATCTTCATAGAATATGTAGGAGCCAATATGAGCATCCAGGTTCTGTTATTGGTTATTGACTGGAGATATGTCTCGGTCATGTCTACATAGTTCTTGAATCCGTGGGTTCCGCACGCTTAACGTTCGATGACGATTTGTATTACGAATTATGTGATTTGATGACCGAAGTTTGTTCGGAGTCTCGGATGAGATCATGGAGATGACAAGGAGTCTCGAAATGGTCGAGTGGTAAAGATTGATATATTGGAAGGCTATATTCGTACATCGGAAAGGTTCTGTGTGATTCGGATGTTTTTGGAGTACCGGGGAGTTAGGGTAATTCACCGGGAGAAGTAATGGGCCTTATTGGGCCATACGAGAAAAGAGGAGGCGGGCCAAGGGTAGGTGGCGCCCCCCAAGGGTCTGAATTGGACTAGGCATAGGGGCGCCGCCCCTTGCCTTTTCCTACACCCTCTCTCTTTCCCTCTTTCCTTCTCTCCTACTCCGAAAAGGAAAGGGATTCCTACTAGGACTTGGAAGTCCTAGTAGGACTCCATACTCTTGGCACGCCCCTAGGGGGCCAGCCTCTGTCCCTCCCTCCTTTGTATACATGGGCAGGGGGCACCCCAAAGACACACAAAGTTTCTCTTAGCCGTGTGCGGTGCCCCCCTCCATAGTTACACACCTCGGTCATATCGTCCTAGTGCTTAGGCGAAGCCTTGCGCCAGTAACTTCATCATCACCGTCACCACGCCATCATGCTGATAGAACTCTCCTCCATCCTCATCTAGATCAAGAGTTCGCGGGACATCATCGAGCTGAACGTGTGCTGAACACAGAGGCGCCGTACGTTCGGTGCTAGGATCGGTTGAATCACGAAGACGTTCGACTACATCAACCGCGTTACTAAACGCTTCAGCTTTCGGTCTACGAGGGTACATGGACACACTCTCCCATCTCATTAATATGCATCTCCTCAATAGATTTTTTGAAATACTGTGTTCCCCAACAGTGGCATCCGAGCTAGGTTTATGCGTAGATGTTATATGCGCGAGTAGAACACAATGAGTTGCGGGAGATAATAGTCATACTGCTTATCAGCAACGTCTGACTTTCATTCGAAGGTATTGTTGGATGAAGCGGCCTGGACCGACATTACATGACCGCATTCATGAGACTGGTTCTAACGACGTGCGTCGCACACAGGTGGCTAGCGGGTATCTGTTTCTCCAACTTTATTTGAATCGAATTTGACTATGCCATGTCCTTGTTGAAGGTTAATACAACACACTTGACAAAAAATCGTTGTGGTTTCGATGTGTAGGTAAGAACGGTTCTCGCTAGAAGCCCGTAGCAAGCACGTAAAACTTGCAACAACAAAGTAGAGGACCTCTAACTTGTTTTTCCACGGCATGTTGTGATGTGATATGGTCAAGACGTGATGAGATATAAATTGTTGTATCAGATGATCATGTTTTGTAAAAAGTTATCGGCAACTGGCAGGAGCCTTATGGTTGTCTATTTATTGTATGAAATGCAATCGCCATGTAATTGCTTTACTTTATCAATAAGTGGTAGCGATAGTCGCAGAAGCAATAGTTGGCGAGATGACAATGATGCTACGATGGAGATCAAGGTGTCAAGCCAGTGACGATGGTGATCATGACGGTGCTTTGGAGATGTAGATCAAAGGCAAAAGATGATGATAGCCATATCATCTCACTTATATTGATTGCATGTGATGTTTATCCTTTATGCATCTTATTTTTCTTAGTACGGTGGTAGCATTATAGTATGATGCCTCACTAAATTTCATGGTATAAGTGTTCTCGCTGAGTATGCACCATTGCTACAGTTCGTCGTGCAGAGACACCACGTCATGATCGGGTGTGATAAGCTCTACGTTCACGTACAATGGGTGCAAGCCAGTTTTGCACGTGCATAATACTCCATCTCACGTGAATCATATAGTAGATATGATCAACATAGTGATGTTCACCATTGAAAACTACTCCATCTCACGTGATGATCGGACATGGTTTAGTTGATATGGATCACCTGATCATTTAGATGACTAGAGGGATGTCTATCTAAGTGGTAGTTCTATGTAATATGATTAAATTGAACTTTAAAATTATCATGAACTTAGTCCTAATAGTATTTGCATATCTATGTTGTAGATGAATAGCTTGTGATGTAGCTTCCCCTTTATTTTTTAATATGTTCTTAGCGAAAATAAGTTGAAAGATAGTAGCAATGATGCGGACTAGGTCCATGATCTGAGGACTATCCTCATTGTTGCACAGAAGAATTATGTCCTTGATGCACCCCTAGGTGACGGACCTATTGCAGGAGCAGATGTAGATGTTATGAACGTTTCGCAAGCTCGGTATGATGACTACTTGATAGTTTAGTGCACCATTCTTTATGGCTTAGAACCGGGACTTCAAAAATGTTTTGAACGCCACAGAGCATATAAGATGTTCCAAGATCTGAAATTGGTATTTCGAACTCTTGCCCGAGTCAAGAAGTATGAGACCTCTGACAATTATTTTGCCTACAAGATGTAGGAGAATAGCTCAACCAGTGAGCATGTGCTCAGAATGTCTGAGTACTAGTATCACTTGAATCAAGTGGGAGTTAATCTTCTAGATAAGATAGTGATTGACAGGGTTCTCTAGTCACTATCACCAAGTTACTGGAACTTCATGATGAACTATAATATGCAAGGGATGACGAAAACGATTCCCGAGATCTTTGTGATGCTGAAATCGGCAAAGGTAGAAATCAAGAAAAGCATCAAGTGTTGATGGTTGACAAGACCACTAGATTCAAGTAAAAGGGCAAGGGAAAGAAAGGGAAATTCAAGAAGAATGGCACGAAAGTTTCCACTCCCATGAAGAAGCCCAAAGCTAGAGCCAAGCCTGAAACTGAGTGCTTCTACTACAAAGGAAATGGTCACTGGAAGCGGAACTGTCCCAAATACTTGGCGGATGAGAAAGATGGAGAAGTGAACAAAAGTGTATATGATATACATGTTATTGATGTGTACTTTACTAGTGTTGATAGTAACCCCAGGGTATTTGATACCGGTTCAGTTGCTAGGATTAGTAACTCAAAACAGGAGTTAGAAAATGAACAGTGAATAGTTGAGGGCGAGGTGACGATGTGTGTTGGATGTGATTCCATGGTTGATAAGATCACCATCGCACACTCCCTTTACCTTCGGGATTAGTGTTGAAACTAAAATAAAAGTTATTTTGCATTTTGCGTTGAGCATAATATGATTAGATCATGATTATTGCAATACGGTTATTCATTTAAGTCAAAGAATAATTCTTATTCTATTTACATGAATAAAACATTTTGTGGTCATACACCCAAGGTGAATGGTTTATTGAATCTCGATCGTAGGGATACAAATATTCATAATATTGATGCCAAAAGATGCACAGTTGATAATGATAGTGCAACATACTAGTGGCATTGCCGTTTAGGTCATATTGGTATAAAGCACATGAAGAAACTCCATGCTGATGGGCTTTTGGAATCACTTGATGCTTGTCAACCATGTTTCATGGGCAAGATGACTAAAACTCCGTTCTCCAGAACAATGGAGCGAGCCACTGACTTATTGGAAATAATACATACTGATGTATGCGGTCCGATGAGTGTTGAGGCTCGCGACGGGTATCGTTATTTTCTGACCTTCACACATGATTTAAGAAGATATGGGTATATCCACTTAATGAAACACAAGTCTGAAACATTTGAAAGGTTCAAAGAAATTCAGAGTGAAGTCAAGAATCATTGTAACAAGAAAATAAAGTTTCTACAATCTAATCGCAGAGGCAAATATTTGAGTTACGAGTTTGGCCTTCATTTAAATACAATGTGGAATAGTTTCACAACTCATGCCACTTGGAACACCACTGAGTAATGGTGTGTTCGAACGTCGTAACCGTACTTTATTAGATATGGTGCGATCTATGATGTCTTTTACCAATGTAGCATTATCGTTTTTGGGTTATGCATTAGAGACAACTGCACGTTAAATAGGGCACCATCTAAATCAATTGAGACGACACCATATATATGAACTATGGTTTGGCAAGAAACACAAGTTGTCATTTATTGAAGTTTGGGTTTGCGATGATTATGTGAAAAAGCTTCAACCTGATAAGCTTGAACCCAAATCAAAGAAATTTGTCTTCATATGATACCCAAAGGAGACTGTTGGGTACACCTTCTATCATAGATCCAAAGGCAAGATATTCGTTGCTAAGAATGGATCCTTTCTAGAGAAGGAGTTTCTCTCAAAAGAAGTGAGTGGGAGGAAAGTAGAAATTTATGAGGTAATTGTACCTTCTCCCAATTTGGAAAGTAGTCCATCACAAAAATTAGTTCCAGTGATTCCTACACCAATTAGTGAGGAAGCTAATGATGATGATCATGAAACTTCTAATCAAGTTACAACCGAACCTCGTAGGTCAACCAGAGTACGATCCGCACCAGAGTGGTACGGTAATCCTGTTCTGGAGGTCATGTTACTTGACCATGATGAACCTACGAACTATGCGGAAGCGATGATGAGCCAAGATTCTATGAAATGGCTTGAGGCCATGAAATCTAAGATGGGATCCATGTATGAGAACAAAGTGTGGACTTTGGTTGACTTGCCCGATGATCGGCAAGCCATAGAGAATAACTGGATCTTCAAGAAGAAGACTGACGATGATGGTAATATTACTGTCTACAAAGCTCGACTTGTTGCAAAAGGTTTTGGACAAGTTCAAGGAGTTGACTACGATGAGACCTTATCATCCGTAGTGATGCTTAAGTCTGTCTCAATCATGTTAGCAATTGGCGCATTTCATGATTATGAAATTTGGCAAATGGATGTCAAAACTGCATTCCTTAATTGATATCTTAAGGAAGATTTGCATATGATGCAACCAGAAGGTTTTGACGATCCTAAAGGAGCTAACAATGTGTGCAAGCTCCAGCAATCCATTTATGGACTGGTGCAAGCCTCTCGGAGTTGGAATAAACGCTTTGATAGTGTGATCAAAGCACATAGTTTGATACAGACCTGCAGTGAAGCCTGTATTTACAAGAAAGTTAGTGGGAGCACTACATCATTTATGATAAGTATATGTGAGTGACATATTGTTGATCGGAAATAATGTAGAATTTTTTGGAAAGCATAAAGGAGTGTTTGAAAGGAGTTTTTCAAAGAAAGACATCGGTGAAGCAGCTTACACATTGAGCATCAAGATCTATAGAGGTAGATCAAGACGCTTGATAAGATTTTTCAATGAGTACATACCTTGACAAGATTTTGAGGTAGTTCAAAATGGAACAGTCAAAGAAGGAGTTCTTGCCTGTGCTGCAAGGTGTGAAGTTCAGTAAGACTCAAAACCCGACCACGGCAGAAAATAGAACGAGAATGAAAGTCATTCCCTATGCCTCAGTCATAGTTCAGTCATAGTTTCTATAATAGCAATGTTGTGTACCAGACCTATTGTGTACCTCACCATGAGTTTGGCAAGAGGGTACAATAGTGATCCAGGAGTGGATCACTGGACAGCGGTCAGAATTATCCTTAGTGGAATAAGGATATGTTTCTCAATTATGGATGTGACAAAGAGTTGATCGTAAAGGGTTATGTCGATGCAAGCTTTGACACTGATTCGGATGACTCTAAATCTTAATCTGGATACATATTGAAAGTGGGAGCAATTAGCAATAGTAGCTCCGTGCGGAGCATTGTAGACATAGAAAATTTGCAAAATACATGTGGCTCCGAATATGGCAGACCCGTTGACTAAACTTCTCTCACAAGCAAAACGTGATCACACCTTAGCACTCTTGGGGTGTTAATGACATAGCGATGTGAACTGGATTATTGACTCTAGTAAACCCTTTGGGTGTTAGTCACATGGAGATGTGAACTAATCACATAAATATGTCAACTATTGGTGTTAAATCACATGACGATGTGAACTAGATTATTAACTCTAGGGCAAGTGGGAGACTGAAGGAAATATGCCCTAGAGGCAATAATAAAGTTGTTATTTAATAGTTCCTTATATAATGATAAATGTTTATTATCCATGCTAGAATTGTATTAACCAAAAACTTGATACATGTGTGGATACATAGAAAAAATGCAGTGTCCCAAGTAAGCCTCTACTAGTGTAGCGACCAGACCTCAAACGGTCTGATCTCTGTGCTCAGGTGTCATCCCTGGATCAGTAATGCTGACACCACACAGTACTTGAAGGATTTATAACAGAGTAGCAATCACACACTTATTACATCGAGTGTCTCAAAAGAGAACTTATTACAATAAATATGGCTTAAGGCCATCTAATAACAATAACAACGGAAGGCTTGGAAGATAAGTGAGTCCATCAACTCCAACGGCATCACTGAGTATAGAACCACGACCTAAAAACTCCTTAATCGTCGTCTGAAAAGTCTGCAACATTAACGTTGCAGCCTGAAATGGGTCAGCACATAGAATATGCTGGCAAGGTAACACATAGAGAGTAATGGAATGAAACAGCTATACTACATGCATATTTGGCTGGTGGAAAGCTCTATGGTTATAGTTTTGCGTAAAGCCAATTTTTCCCTACTACAAAGGAATAAACTTTTATTTAACTATCATGGTAGTTGTTAAACATTGAGAATGGTTGACAGCATTCTCAATACCAATTAAGCATCATTATTAAACAAAAACCAACAAAATTAATTTTAGAGTAACATGTTGAGATTCACATGATAATCCAAGTACTAGATACTCAAGATGTCCATAATCGGGGACATGGCTAACCATGATTAGTTTATACACTCTGCAGAGGTTTGTGCACTTTTCCCCACAAGACTCAATCGCCCCCGTTTGGTTTCCCGCACTACATCGTGTTTGAGAAGACGGATGACTGAGACATAGTCTTTCAGAAGCGCTAGCACCTTACGATGGATAGACCGTTACACCTACTTTCCCCTACATCTGCTAGTCTACCCTCTAAGAGTTCGCACGACTTAATCAACAATGCTAGAGCCCATAATAGCTTGTGGCTGCACATGGAAGTTTCTAGTATGAAAAATCTCATGATCCCTTTGGGCCTGTGTGGCGGTCCCTAAAAAACAGGCAATCCTGGAATACCCAGGTACCTCAATCCACCCAGATGTGTATTTAAGTTGCCACCTTAGATAAACCATTAATTAACAAACTCACATCTGTCATGGATATGACTCACCCAATCCACGTCTACTAGCATAGCATGGCATAATAGGCAAACATAGAAGTAACTCCCAAATGTTTGATACTACAACAGGTAATAGGTAGTACCTCAACTACTTCCAATCCCACAATTTAATTAGATCCTAATCATGCAATGTTTGAGGATTGATCCAATGCAATAAAACTGGGTAGTAGAAGGTATGATTAAAGTGTTACTTGCCTTGCTGATGATCCGCGAAACCTAGCGATTCGAAGTAGCAGGCGGCGCACTCCGGGTATTCTATCACAGACAAACAAACAAGCAAACAATAAGTATTCATCTAACACACAGGTAAAACTCGAATAAGAGATCTAACCAGAAAGTTCAACTTAAGAACTCCGGTTGGCAAAAAGAATCAAATCAAACGAAGCAACGAAAGTCAAACGGCAAAAGAAACAGGCTTCGTTTACTATTATGGATCTAGGGCAATTTTTACAGTGGAAAAAACTTGTTTAAGTTGGTTAAAAGGATAGACGGTTTCGAGACGAAACTCCAGGCGCTTGAATCGCCTGATTCCAGTAACCGAGCGAAAAGTTATACTAAAACGAAAATCGGATCAGGAATCGCGATCAGAAAAATCGTGGATTTAATCCGAGAAAAAGAAAAACGACGAACGTTCGCTAGAACGAACGAACGGACGAACGCTTGCTAATTAAATAAATCGGGAAAAGCGATCTATTTTTAAAAAAACCGAAACTAAAAAAACCGCGACTTTTTTTAACCGCGACTTTTAAAAAAAACCGGCGGCGAAAACGAGGTTGACCTCGGGCGGCGGGTCCGCCGGCGGCAGTATCGGGCGCGGTGGGCTGGGGCGGCTCGGGGCGGCGCTATTTAACGGCTGCCCCCGGGCGGAGTCCCGCTCGGGTACGGCCCGAAGTCGGTTCGCGTTTTTTTAAAATTATTCCATGCAGAAAAACAAATAAAAGAAATACTAAACGGACTCCAAAATTCCCGAAATAAATTTTCCCGGACTTCTAAAATCAAGACGCACAAGGTGAACATTTATTTGGGGCCTAAATGCAATTTTGAAAAACGCACATTTTTCCTAAATTCAAATAAAATACCAAAAAACTCCGAAATGAAATCTTGTTTGATTTTATTATTAAATCCTCAATATTTCTTTATTTTGGGAAAGTCATTTTATTCCCTCTCTCATATTTTTGTAATAGAAATAATTGACGATAAAATAATTAAAATCCAATGATCCTATCTTCAAAATTTGAGAAAACTCAAATATGAAAATAATGAATTCCCCAACTCTCTCCGTGGGTCCTTGAGTTGCGTAGAAATTTCTAGGATCAAACCAAAAGCAAAAAAAATATGATATGCATTGATGATCTAATGTATAACATTCCAAATTGAAAATTTGGGATGTTACAAACCTACCCCCCTTAAGATGAATCTCGCCCTCGAGATTCAGCTTGGCTAGAAAATAGGTGAGGGTGGTCCTTGAGCAAATCTTCCTCTCGCTCCCAGGTGGCTTCATCCTCCGTGTGGTGGCTCCACTGAACCTTACAAAACTTGATAACCTTGCTGCGGGTGACTCGGCTGGCAAACTCGAGAATCTTAACAGGTTTCTCCTCATAGGTCAAATCACTGTCCAACCGAATTGATTCCAATTGCACTGTGTCTCTCAAGGGTATGTCAGCCATCTCCGTGTGACACTTCTTCAACTGAGAAATGTGGAACACATCATGAACTCCTGACAATCCTTGAGGTAATTCCAACTTGTAGGCCACTTCTCCCATACGTTCTAATACTCGGTATGGTCCTACAAATCGTGGCGCTAACTTTCCCTTAACACCAAAGCGCTTTGTTCCCCGAAGTGGGGATACTCGAAGATAAACTCGGTCTCCGACTTCGTAAACTGTCTCCTTGCGCTTAGAATCTGCATAACTCTTTTGCCTGGATTGAGCTACCTTGAGCCTATCGCGAATTAATTTCACCTTCTGTTCAGACTCCTTAATCAAATCAGGTCCAAACAACTGGCAGTCTCCAACTTCATCCCATGAAAACGGTGTTCGGCACCTTCTTCCGTACAAGGCTTCGAAAGGGGCCATCTTTAAACTGGATTGATAACTGTTGTTGTAACAGAATTCTCCATATGGAAAATTGTCGTCCCAACTAGATCCATAATCTGGCGCACAAGCTCTCAGCATGTCCTCCAAAATCTGATTGACTCTCTCGGTCTGTCCATCGGTCTGTGGATGAAAAGTTGTGCTGAACTCTAGTCTGGTACCCAAAGTTTCGTGCAACTGATTCCAGAACTTTGAGGTAAACTGGGTTCCTCTATCCGATACAATGCTCCTTGGAACTCCATGTAAGCATACAATCCTGGTCATGTATATCTTTGCCAACTTTGCACTGGTATAAGTGGTCTTTACCGCGATGAAATGAGCTACTTTCGTCAACCGATCAACTACAACCCAAATCGAGTCATAGCCTGAACGAGTCCTGGGTAATCCCGTAATAAAGTCCATGCCTAACTTATCCCACTACCATTCGGGTATCGGCAATGGCTGTAGCAATCATGCTGGCTTCTGATGCTCTACTTTACTCTCTGACACACATCACAAACTGCTACATACTCCGCAATATCTTTCTTCATTCCGGTCCACCAGAAAATATACTTCAAATCCAAATACATCTTGGTATTTCCTGGGTGAATCGAATATGGTGAATCGTGTGCCTCTTGCAGAATCAACTTCCTGATCTCCGGGTCATTGGGTACATAAACACGGTCTTCAAACCATAGGGTGTCGTGCTCATCCTCAAGAAATCCCTTAGCCTTTCCTTCGCTTATTTTCTCCTTTATAGAGGCAATCTCCTTGTCAGTCTTCTGAGCTTCTCTGATTCTATCCATCAAGGTTGACTGAATCTCCAATGCTGCTACATAGCCTCTCGGAACTATTTCCAAACATAACTCTTGAAGATTTTCGGCTAACTCCCTTGGTATTTCTCCCGTCATTAATGTATTGACATGGCTCTTACGGCTCAATGCGTCAGCTACTACATTAGCCTTTCCGGGATGGTAATGCAATCGCATATCATAGTCCTTGATGAGCTCCAACCATCTCCTTTGTCTGAGGTTTAACTCCTTCTATGTGAAAATGTATTTCAAACTCTTGTGATCCGTGTACACCTCACAATGCTTTCCAATGAGAAAATGTCTCCATGTTTTCAATGCATGAACTACGGCTGCTAACTCCAAATCATGCGTAGCATAATTCAACTCATGGGGCTTAAGCTTTCTTGAGGCATATGAAACAACTCTCCCTTCATGCATAAGCACTGCTCCAAGTCCTCGACGTGAAGCGTCGCAATACACCTCATAGTCCTTGGTCTGGTCTGGCAAAATCAATACTGGTGAAGTAACCAAGCGTTTCTTCAACTCCTGGAAACTAGCCTCACACTCCCCAGTCCATATGAACTTGTTATCCTTCTTTAATAACTCCGTCGTAGGTTTTTAAATCTTGGAGAAATTCTCAATGAATCTCTGGTATTATCCTGCGAGTCCAAGAAAACTCCGGATCTCTCCAACCGTTGTTGGGGCTTCCCAATTTTTCGCGATATCAACCTTAGTGGGATCTACTGCTATACCTTCTCCGGATATAACGTATCCGAGGAATCCTACTTCCTTCAACCAAAACTCACATTTTCTAAACTTGGCATATAGTTGATGTTCTCTGAGCTTTCCAAGAACGAAACGCAAATGTTCCTTATGCTCCTCTTGACTTTTCAAGTAAACCAGAATATGATCAATGAACACCACGACGAACTTATCCAAGAACTCCATAAACACTTTGTTCATCATGTTCATAAAATAAGCAGGTGCGTTAGTCAGACCAAATGACATAACGGTATACTCGTACAGCCCATACCTGGTGGTAAAAGCTGTCTTAGGTATATCCTGTTCTCGAATCTTCAACTGGTGGTATCCTGATCGCAGATCGATCTTGGAAAATACCTTAGCTCCTTGCAGTTGATCAAATAGATCATTAATCATTGGTAGGGGGTACTGGTTCTTGATCATTACTTCATTCAACCCACGATAATCAACAACCATCCTTAACGATCCATCCTTCTTTTCCACTAGAAGTACTGGCGATCCCCAAGGCGAAGAACTTGGGTGAATATATCCATTATCCAGTAACTCCTTAATCTGTTTCTTAATTTCCACCAAATCCTTTGGAGGCATCCTATATGGTCTCTTCGATATTGGCCCTGTGCCTGGCAATAGCTCAATCAAAAACTCAATGTCTCTATCCGGTGTCATGCCTGGCAACTCTTCTGGAAATACTTCAGGGAAATCCCGTACCACTGGTAATTTTTCCTGCACAACTCATGTTAACAATTTACTTGAGTCCCTTTTGGCACATGCCGGGATACATACTTGATCCTTCTCCCTTCTGGGGTAGTAAGCAAAATTGTCTTACTGGCGCAATCGATGTTTCCTCCATACATCGACAGCCAATCCATACCCAGAATTACATCCAATCCTTGTGATTCCAAAATGATTAAATCCGAGGGAAACACATGCCTACCTATACTCAATGGCACTTGAAAACATCCTTGACTGGCCATATACTCCGCTCCTGGTGAGCTTACTAGCATAGGTGTTCTAAGAACCTTAGTAGGCAGGTTATACTTATCCACAAATCCCCTTGATATGTATGAATGCGATGCACCAGTATCAAAAAGAATGAGTGCAATAAATGACTTAACCAAAAACTTACCGATTACGACATCCGGCTGCTCTTCATCCTCCTCCACATTAACATGGTTCACCTGTCCCTTGTTGAAAGGGTTCGGCTTCTTGCCAGAGCTCCCATTACCATTTTGGCCTTCAGGACATTCATTGGCATAATGTCTGGTCTTCTGGCACTTAAAGCAAGTGACTTGGCTCAGGTCTTTCTTGGCTGGGGTTGATGGGTTGGTACGGTTCTGGCCGTTGCTTCCTCCATTGCCATTACCATTCTTGGTGCCACTGTGATTGTGCGAGCTACCTCCTCCATGGGTATGCTGAAAATGTCCTCCCGATCTAGGGGTAAAACGTGGCTTCTGTTGAGCTCCAGAATTGTACTTTCCTTGTCCATACTTCCTCTTGCGATTCTCAATTTGTTGCTGCTTGCCTTCAATCATAAGAGCACGATCTACGAACTCCTGGTAGTTGTTGAAGGTTGCTACCATCAACTGCATGCTCAACTCATCATTCAGTCCTTCCAGAAACCTCTCCTATTTAGTTGCATCCATAGCAACGTCATCTTGGGCATAATGTGCTAATTTACTGAAGTCCTCCACATACTGGCCAACTGTCCGTCCTCCTTGGTGCAAGTTGTGAAACTCTCGCTTCTTCATGGCCATAGCTCCTGCTGAAACATGGGCAGTACGAAAAGCCTGCTGAAACTGGTCCCATGTGACAGTGTCGACAGGGAAAGTGGCTGTGAAATTCTCCCACCATGATGTTGCGGGTCCTTCAAGATGATGTGCGGCAAACTTGACCTTCTCCGCATCTGTGCACCCTGTTGTGGTCAACTCCCTAGCTGTCTTGCGGAGCCAATCATCTGCTACTATCGGCTCGGTGCTACTGGAAAAACACCGACGGATTCAGCCTAAGAAAACGGGCTAAGTGATCAACAGGTGCTGCTGGTGGTGGTGGGTTGTTGTTGTTGTTGTTCCCTTGATTCTGATTCTGGACTAGCAACTGCATCAATGTGTTCTGCTGCTGGATCAACTGGGTGAGCTCCGGTGGAAAGGTAAATCCGGGGTCATGTCTCGGCGGCATCTTAGGGTTTAGAAAAGATGAGATTTAAGAATAGAGGGTTCTAAAGAGAAAACACTACCCATATGCACATGAGGCAAAAGCAAACAATTCACTTCATTCAATCAAACAAGGGCATACAATCGATCTAACTATTGCAAAAGTGCTCGGACTACTGTATTTACATGGTGGACTACTACTACTGATGAGGTGGTCTACTAGAAATATTCTTCGGTTGTAGACTCCATGATATCTGCTCCGACTTCATCAACATAGTCATCATCGCTATCATCTGGGTCCGAGTCGGTGTCGTCGATGATGATGTACTCTTCTGGGCGAATCTCCTTGGGTTCTTCGTCTTCTTCTACTGGTGTAGGGCCTCCCACAAATATTCCGATCTTCTTGATCAGATCGTCATTATTCTCCACTAATACTTCTATTTCCTCTTCATAATCTTCACGTGTAGCCTTGAGTTCTTCCTCCAGCTCCTTGATTCTTGTCCTTGCCTTCTTTAGGTCTATCATGTTTGCACACATCTGGTTCTCCTATCGTCGAATGTGCTGGTTTAATTCCTGGATAAAAGCTGCAATTGATCTATCCTTTCTGGTGCTGATCATCTCCCAGTGCTCATCTCGGCGCCCACAAATCTCGTAGATAGTATCCTTGAGATCATTGCGGTAGACTTCTCCAATGCGTCCCATGGCGATGTGAGCTGCCATGCTCTTTCCTAGACTCCAAGTTGGTGCATAAAAAGAAAACTCTATGGGCTCAGTGACTGGCATGAACGTCCTTCCTGGAACTTGAACTTGAATCATCCAGCGCTCTTCTTCAGGTAAAGTGGCGTTGCAGGTTCCGGTGAAGCTTGGTACTCCTATGTTCAGGTATCTAGTGACTTCCATCAAGTGACGTCCAAAGGGTGTATCTTCATCCGGTTGTGTGAACTTGTTCCTTGCATCCGCCATCATAAAGAATAGAAAAGAGGAGAGGTCAGAAGAGAATAGAGTGAATAGTGTTCTAGGTCTTTAGCTTAGTGGTCGTGCCCTACAGTCAGCGTGTGCTCTGATACCATCTCTGTAGCGACCAGACCTCAAACGGTCTGATCTTTGTGCTCAGGTGTCATCCCTGGATCAGTAATGCTGACACCTCACAATACTTGAAGGATTTATAACGGAGTAGCAATCACACACTTATTACAATGAGTGTCTCAAAAGAGAACTTATTACAATAATTATGTCTTAAGGCCATCTAATAACGATAACAACGGAAGGTTTGGAAGATAAGTGAGTCCATCAACTCCAACGACATCACTGAGTATAGAACCACGACCTAAGAACTCCTTAATCGTCGTCTGAAAAGTCTGCAACATTAACGTTGCAGCCCAAAACGGGTCAGCACATGGAATATGCTGGCAAGGTAACACATAAAGAGTAATGGAATGAAACAGCTATACTTCATGCATATTTGGCTGGTGGAAAGCTCTATGGTTACAGTTTTGCGTAAAGCCAATTTTCCCTACTACAAAGGAATAAACTTTTATTTAACTATCATGGTAGTTGTTAAACATTGAGAATGGTTGACAACATTCTCAATCCCAATTAAGCATCATTATTAAACAAAAACCAACAAAATTAATTTTAGAGTAACATGTTGAGATTCACATGATAATCCAAGTACTAGATACTCAAGATGTCCATAACCGGGGACACGGCTAACCATGATTAGTTTATACACTCTGCAGAGGTTTGCGCACTTTTCCCCACAAGACTCGATCGCCTCCATTTGGTTTCTCGCACTACATGGTGTTTGTGAAGATGGATGACCGAGACATAGTCTTTCAGAAGCGCTAGCACCTTACGATGGACAGACCGTTACACCTACTTTCCCCTACATCTGCTAGTCTACCCTGTAAGAGTTCGCACGACTTAATCAACTATGCTAGAGCCCATAATAGCTTGTGGCTGCACACAGAAGTTTCTAGTATGAAAAATCTCATGATCCCTTTGGGCCTGGGTGGCGGTCCATCAAAAAAACAGGCAATCCTGGAATACCCAGGTACCTCAATCCACCCAGATGTGTATTTAAGTTGCCACCTTAGATAAACCATTAATTAACAAACGCACATCTGTCATGGATATGACTCACCCAATCCACGTCTACTAGCATAGCATGGCATAATAGGCAAACGTAGAAGTAACTCCCAAAGGTTTGATACTACAACAGGTAATAGGTACTACCTCAACTACTTCCCATCCCACAATTTAATTATATCCTAATCATGCAATGTTTGAGGATTGATCTAATGCAATAAAACTGGGTAGTATAAGGTATGATCAAAGTGTTACTTGCGTTGCTGATGATCCGCGAAACCTAGCGATTCGAGGTAACAGGCGGCGCACTCAGGGTATTCTACCGCAGACAAACAAACAAGCATACAATAAGTATTCATCTAATGCACAGGTAAAACTCGAATAAGAGATCTAAACAGAAAGTTCAACTTAAGAACTCCGGTTGGCAAAAAGAATCAAATCAAACGAAGCAACGAAAGTCAAACGGCAAAAGAAACAGGCTTCGTTTACTATTCTGGATCTAGGGAAATTTTTAGTGGAAAAAACTTGTTTAAGTTGGTTAAACGGTTAGAGGGTTTCGAGACAAAACTCCAGGCGCTTGAATCGCCTGATTCCGATAACCGAGCGAAAAGTTATACTAATACGAAAATCGGATCAGGAATCGCGATCAGAAAAATCGCGGATTTAATCCGAGAAAAAGAAAAACGATGAACGTTCACTAGAACGAACGAACAGACGAACGCTCGCTAATTAAATAAATCGGAAAAACCGATCTATTTAAAAAAACCGAAACTAAAAAAAAACCGTGACTTTTTCTTAACCGCGACTTTTTTAAAAAAAACCGGCGACAAAAACGAGGTTGACCTCGGGCGGCGGGTCCGGCGGCGGGCGGCGGCGGCAGCGGTTTCTCATATTTTGTTTGAAATACCGAAATATGACAAAAAATTATTCCGCACAGAAAAAAAATAAAACAAATACTAAACCGACTCCAAAATTCCCGAAATATATTTTCCCGGGCTTCTAAAATCAAGCCGCACAAGGTGAACATTTATTTGGGGCCTAAATGCAATTTTGAAAAACACACATTTTTCCTAAATTCAAATAAAATACCGAAAAACTCCGAAATAAAATCCAGGTTGATTTTATTATTAAATCCTCAATATTTCTTTATTTTGGGAAAGTCATTTTATTACCTCTCTCATATTTTTGTAATAGAAATAATTGACGATAAAATAATTAAAATCGAATGATCCTATCTTCAAAATTTGAGAAAACTCAAATATGAGAATAATGAATTCCCCAACTGTCTCCGTGGGTCCTTGAGTTGCGTAGAAATTTCTAGGATCAAACCAAAAGCAAATAAAATATGATATGCATTGATGATCTAATGTATAACATTCCAAATTGAAAATTTGGGATGTTACAACTAGACTAGCTCGTTAATCAAAGATGGTTAAATTTCCTAACCATAGACATGTGTTGTCATTTGATAAACGATATCACATCAATAGAGAATGATGTGATGGACAAGACCCATCCGTTAGCTTAGCATAGTGATCGTTTAGTTTTATTTCTATTGCTTTCTTCATGACTTATACATGTTCCTCTGACTCTGAGATTATGCAAGTCCCGAATATCGGAGGAACACCATGTGCGCTATAAAACGTCACAATGTAACTGGGTGATTGTAAAGATGCTCTACAGGTGTCTCCGATGGTGTTTTTTGAGTTGGCATAGATCGAGATTACGATTTGTCACTCCGTGTAACGGAGAGGTATCTCTGGGCCCTCTAGGTAGTGCACATCACTATAAGCTTTGCAAGCAATGTTACTAATGAGTTAGTTGCGGGATGATGCATTACAAAATGAGTAAAGAGACTTGCCGGTGACGAGATTGAACTAGGTATGATGATAACAATGATCGAATCTCGGGCAAGTAACATACCGATGACAAAGGGAACAATGTATGTTGTTATGCGGTTTGACCGATAAAGATCTTCGTAGAATAGGTAGGAGCCAATATGAGCATCTAGTTTCCGCTATTGGTTATTGACGAGAGATATGTATCGGTCATGTCTACATAGTTCTCGAACCCATAGGGTCCGCACGCTTAACGTTCGATGACGATTTGTATTATGAGTTATGTGATTTGATGACCGAAGTTTGTTCGGAGTCCCGGATGATTTGACAGACATGATGAGGAGTCTCGAAATGGTTGAGTGGTAAAGATTCATATATTGTAAGGCTATATTCGGACATTGGAAAGGTTCCAACTCATTCAGGTGGTTTTCGGAGTATCGGGGAGTTACGTGAATTCACCGGGAGAAGTAATGGGCCTCATTGGGCCATACGGGAAAAGAAGAGGCAGGCCAAGGGGAGGTGGCGCGCGCCCTCCCATCGGTCCGAATTGGACTAGGGGAAGGGGGCGACGCCCCACTTTCCTTTTCCTACTCCCTCTCTCTTTCCCTCTTTCCTTCTCTCCTACTCCAGAAAGGAAAGGGATTCCTACTAGGACTTGGAAGTCCTAGTAGGACTCCATACTCTTGGCGCGCCTCTAGGGGGCCGGCCTCTCTCCCTCCCTCCTTTATATACGTGGGTAGGGGGCACCTATAGACACACACAAGTTTCTCTTAGCCGTGTGCGGTGCCCCCTCCATAGTTACACACCTCGGTCATATTGTCGTAGTGCTAGGCCGAAGCCCTGCGCCGGTAACTTCATCATCACTATCACCATGCCGTCGTGCTGACGGAACTGTCCTTCGTCCTCAACAAGATCAAGAGTTCGAGGGACATCATTGAGCTGAACATGTGCTGAACACAGATGCGTCGTACGTTCGGTGCTAGGATCAGTTGAATCACGAAGATGTTCGACTACATCAACCCCGTTAATAAACACTTCCGCTTTCGGTCTACGAGGGTACATGGACACACTGTTCCGTCTCATTGCTATCCATCTCCTAGATAGATCTTGGGTGATCGTAGGTACATTTTTTGAAATATTGCATTCCCCAACATCTGCATCCAGACATGCTACCTGTTGTCCATAACCGGCATGGTGGACGCTTGGCTGACATCCCCTGAATTCGGAAAACCACAGCAGTTTGAGTTCTACCATTACAACGAAAGTTTCGTACAATGAACACGCAAAGAATTTGTGCCCACACCGACATTTTCCATCTCGCAGTTTTCCTCCTCTCTCCACACCGCCACCTTTGCCCGATGCCATCTACCAGACGATCTAGTACAAATGCTTCGACTCCCACTGCTAATTTTTTTTTCGCTTGTGGTAGTTTATCTATCGGAGGCCTCACTGCACAGAATCATCCACTCCAGTTGCTCTGCCCTGGAGCACTTGCTGATTGTTTTGGGAATAGAAATCCCCATCAGTTGTCTCCAAATAAAGTCGCCTCACCTTAAAAGCATTGTGATTTGTTTTGAACGACAGCAGGTCATCATCGAAGATGCCCCTTCACTACAAAGGTTGCTCCTTGATAATTGTTATAGACCATTGCAAATAACTGTCGTCTCTGCGCCCAAACTGGAGACCTTAGGTGTAATTCATGATCCGTTTAATGATCACAGGAAGTTGGTGTTTGGCTCCTAACTTTTTCAGGTACCGTATATTATCATCTACACATTTGTAATCATAATCTGCATTTTCATTTGTGCGCATAAGTTTTATATCATCTCGGAGTACACTTTGGATACTAATCTTATGTTATAAGCTCAATGAACAGTTCGCCCATGGATTGCCTATCAATGTTGTTGGATTCTGTCAAGATCTTATATTCGGAATGTCTAGTTTTGATCTAAACATAATTATTGGCTTGCTGCGATGCTTTCGATCTCTAGAGAATTTATATATAGAGAGAGGTGATGATTTCATGCACACTAAAAGCCCGTATATATTGTACTAGAATTAGCCATTCAGCTGTCGCTCTTTTGACATACTATTTTTTTAGACCTTAACTGTTTTTGATCTTCATGTCTACTTAGGTACTGCGACCACATGGAGAAAAATGTATAACCAATCGGTGGTGTAATAAGAACCAGGATTTTCTCAGTTCTCATGACACTCGTTTGAGGACAATAACGATGGAAGGATATGCATCCAACCAGGCAAACAGAAGCTTTGTCACATTCTGCCTGTTGAATGCGAGGATACTATTGTCCATGAGGCTTAAGTTTTACCGCAAGAGATTTCTCATGGAAGGACATGTTCAACAACAAAAAAAGAAGTTTCAGGTGGACAAATGGGCATCTAAACGTGCTCGGCTTCTATTTACAACAAGTTGTAGTCATCCTGAAATAATTTTTTTGCATAGGATGTTGATTTTATGGATCAGACTGATCCATTTGTTTGTGACTGCGAAAAAGAGTGGTTGGGTTAGATGTTACTGCCATGTTCAATCTGGGTTTTGTCTAAAAATTTGATGAACTATTAATCCTTGGGCTTTTTGTACTGTTTTGTAAGCTTGAGTTGCATGTTGTTGCCCTCGTACTCCCTCTACCTGCCACTACAATGCCGCATCTTCCACGACTGATGTTCGTTCCTATCCGAGGACTCGCCGTCGTTCTCTGCCTTGGTTCGCTCGATGTGCCCACCGTCGTCTGGCGTTGTCAACATGGTCAACAACCAGGGTCATTGCATTACGCAAGTAGGTGCCTCGTTATTACAAGCCAACAAAACACTCCGTCCAAATTGTTTGACAACTAGGTCCCACGCCATAGTCAATGTAGTCAATAAACGGGAAAATTACACAACAAGCAGATAACACCAGGGACCCAACAGCTTGCCCAGTTGTTTTTTAGTTTCAGAGACGGAGCTCAACCGCGTGCTGTGCATTGGTTGTGGCCCGTCTAGCCCAAGCTTACACTTTTATTTAAGCACATGACGAGCCCAGTTGATATCTTTTTTCTTTCTCAAAATGCCTAGCCTAGTTCTTTTTTTTGGAGAATACCAAAACCGAGGCCTACTTGCTTTTCTCAGCCCTGCTGGGCTGCAAATCTTCCAAGACGAGGAGGGATGTAAGTAGTAAGAAATGGGCTTCCCTAGAAAATGGGCTATAAGTTGTAAGAAATGGGCTGTAAATTTTTAAACCAAAGCCAACCGACAATTAAATTAAAATATCATTTTTCTGGATTTCTCTACTCTCTACTCTTATAAAAACCAAATCCAACTAGCAATTACATTAAAATATCGTCTTTTCTCCCACAAGATAAACTACTCATACAAATCCATCTTCATGTTCCGCACAACGCACGGGCATCTTGCTAGTTAAGATTTTAAGTTTCATTCATTTATTGCATAGAATTGTTTTTTAATTTTATTTTGATATAATTTTTTAAAAATTATTGTTAACGTGACCCCACCGAAATATGCAAAATTTCGTTGAATTTTTTAGCAGTGCCCAGAATATATGGTATGTAATGCTAATAAAAAGAATACGGGCTTCAAATATACTTAAGAATTTGCAAATGGGCTGTAAATTATTGAAAATAATGGCAAATGGGTTGTATGTTGTTTTCCACAGATTTGGAGGCTGATTTCTGGGTCTACAAGGTTTTTTTACCGCATTATGGGCCTACTAGGTTGACGATGACGCTCTCCTAAAAACAATTTGATGCGTACACAAGGCTTTGTCAACTTAGTCAACACAGAGGAGTGACTGTTGGATGTCCATCCAACGGCCGCCGTTCTTTCTCAATCTCTGATATTCCTGTTCCAGCCGCCCAAACCAGCATCGGCGGGATTTCCTTCTCGCTCCTCCCGTGGCTGGTTGTGGTGCCGCCAAGCCATCCCTCTACCCACCCGCACATCCTGTTATTTTCCAGCGATGTCAGCCTCACCCCGCTGCCGACCAGGCAGTGCTCATACGACCTTTAGCGTGGGCATCTACTGAAGCTGCTTCACCGGCTCCAGGTCATTCCCTTCCTAGGCTTCGCCCTCGTCCACCGCGTTTGTGCTCTCGGCATGGCGAGGTCAACATGGTCAACATACAACATCCATCGGAACAGGCTGACAGTAGGGGGCGACACAAGGAAATGCCTCCTTATTATGCGCAAAATAATGATTCCTCCACCTGACAGCTGGGACCCACCGGAAGGGCCCTTGTATTTCGCAAAAAAATGTTCCCCCCGCTGACAGGTCGGACCCACCAACTATATCTTCGCACGCAAGTGCCTCGTTATACACACACAAAAATGAATACTCCCCCTGCTAGCTGGGACCCACCATAGTAGGAGGCTGACGTGTTGGCCTAGTAAGATGACGGGGATGGAGGGATTTGTCAACTTATTCAATATCAATGATTCTAGCTCCAGTGACCGCATGATGTCCATCCAACAGCCGTAGTGCTTCTTCAACCTCTGGTCTTCTTGCTCCAGCCGCCCGAACAAGCGTCCGTCGTGCCGCCTGCTCCTGCCTCCTGTGTCCGGCTGTGCTGCCACCGCTAGCCATGCCATCCCTCTATACTCACCCACACCTCCTATTATTCGCTGGCAACGGCAACCTCACACCGCAGACGAAGCAGTCAACCCACGTACTCCCCTCCGCCTGGGCATCCACTGCCACGTCTTCCTCGGCTCCGTGTCGTTCCCTTCCTAGGCCTCGCCGTCGTACACCGCCCTCATGCTCTCACCGCGCCATGGTCAATGAACGACATCCATTGGACGTGGACTGTACATGGAGAAGCTGACAGCTGGGTCCAGTGACCGTATTTCACGAAAAAAATATTTCCCCCCTGACTGCTGGGACCCACCAGCTACATCTTCGCACGCAAGGAAGTGCCTGACAGTCGGGACCCACCTGGTCGAGGCGTACATAGCATTGTCATTTTGGTCGCGAACGTGTACGTACATAATGTTCGATGTAGAGGCGCGCACATGTCGTAATAGAGGCACACACGTAGCATGTAAACGTATGTACAACCAGGGTGCAAGATAGAAAATACGGCCACGTAGGTACATACATGTGGGGTCTCGAATGCCTACTCGTGCATACGTACGGCCAGGGATCGTGTGCATCGCTGGGTCGGAATGGAGAAACTGCATCGTCGTCGTGTTCATGAGGAGGCAACGGAATGCGTCGTGTTCATCGAGAGGCAACGGAACGCATGCTGTTCATCGGGAGCCAATCGACTTGGACGGAACAACCGATGGAAACGAGGCCTGGCGTACCGCAGAACGGAGGAAACGGCTTTGTGTTTGACCAACCATGGTCGAAATGGGATCCTGTTCATCGAGAGGGGTCTGACATACTGCAAAACGGAGGAGACAAACTTCTCTTGGTTGAAACGGGGTCCTGTTGATCGGGAGGGGTGTGGCGTACCGCAAACCGGAGGAAACGGACTTGTGTTGGAGTGCTACGGTCGAAACAAGGGTCCTGTTCATCGGGAGGGCTATGGCGTACCGCAAAACAGGACTCCACGGGATATTGTTCATCTCCACCGTCGACCTCTGATACGTCTCCGTCGTATCTACTTTTCCAAAAACTTTTGCCCTTGTTTTGGACTCTAACTTGCATGATTTAAATGGAACTAACCCGGACTGACGCTGTTTTCAGCAGAATTACCATGGTGTTATTTATGTGCAGAAACAAAATTTCTCAGAATGACCTCAAACTTCACGGAACAACTTTTCAGAAATAATAAAAAATCCTTGCAAAAGATGAAGGCCAGGGGCCCACCACCTGTCCACGAGGGTGGGGGCGCGCCTGCCCCCTAGGGCGCGCCCCCTACCTCATGGGCCCCATGGAGCTCCTCCGACCTCGACTCCAACAATATATATTGGTTTCGGAGAGAAAAAGATCAAAGAGAATGATTCATCGTGATTTACGATACGGAGCCGCTGCCAAGCCCTAAAACCTCTAGAGAGGGTTGATCTGGAGTCCGTTCGGTGCTCCGGAGAGGGGAATCCATCGCCATCATCATCATCAACCATCCTCCATCACCAATTTCATGATGCTCACCGCTGTGTGTGAGTAATTCCATCATAGGCTTGCTGGACGTTGATGGGTTGGATGGGATCTATCATGTAATCGAGTTAGTTTTGTTAGGGTTTGATCCCTAGTATCCACTATGTTCTGAGATTGATGTTGCTATGACTTTGCTATGCTTAATGCTTGTCACTATGGCCCGAGTGTCATGATTTCAGATCTGAACCTATTATGTTTTCATCAATATATGAGTGTTCTTGATCCTATCTTGCAAGTCTATAGTCACCTATTATGTGTTATGATCCTTTGACCCCGAAGTGACAATAATCGGGATACTTACCGTTGATGACCGTAGTTTGAGGAGTTCATGTATTCACTATGTGCTAATGCTTTGTTCCGGTACTCTATTAAAAGGAGGCCTTAATATCCCTTAGTTCCCATTAGGACACCGCTGCCGCGGGAGGGTAGGACAAAATATGTCATGCAAGTTCTTTTCCATAAGCACGTATGACTATATTCAGAATACATGCCTACATTACATTGATGAACTGAAGCTAGTTCTGTGTCACCCTAGGTTATGACTGTTACATGATGAACCGCATCCGGCATAATTCTCCATCACCAATCTGTTGCCTACGAGCTTTCCATATATTGTTCTTTGCTTATTTACTTTTCCATTGCTATTGCTATCATCACTACAAAATACCAAAAACACTAATTTTACTACTGTTACCTTTTGCTATCATTACCACTACTATCATATTACTTTGCTACTAAATACTTTGCTACATATATTAAGTTTCTAGGTGTGGTTGAATTGACAACTCAGCTGCTAATACTTGAGAATATTCTTTGGCTCCCATTGTGTCGAATCAATAAATTTGGGTTGAATACTCTACCCTCGAAAACTGTTGTGATCCCCTATACTTGTGGGTTATCAAGACTATTTTCTGGTGCCGTTGCCGGGGAGCATAGCTCCATTCTTTGAGTCACTTGGGATTTATATCTGCTTATCATTATGAAGAACTTGAGAGATCTAAAAACCAAGATTTATCCCTCAACTACGAGGGGAGGTAAGGAACTGACATCTAGCTCTGCGCTTGATTCACCTTCTGTTTTGAGCAAGCTTGCGACACCTAAACCTGCTTCTGCTATTCGTTCTGATATCTCGCATGTTATTAATGATGCCACTTCTGCTATGCATGATACTTATGATGAAACTACTTCTATGCTTGATACTACTGTGCCACCTGGTGAATTTCTTGATGAACAACTTGCTAGGGCTAGAGAGAATGAAAATATTGAATTTGATAATATTGATGAAAGTGATGATGAAGACTTGCCTGTTATTCCTAAGGGTTATGTTTTTGATAAAGAAGCTTCTTTACCTATTTTAGCTTGCAAAGATATATACGAACTCAAGAGGTTATTAGCTAAATGGAATCAGCAATCTCTTAATGCTAGAATGAAATCTGACCCTGCTTTTGCTACTTCACCTATCTGTATTACTAATAAGGATTATGAATTCTATGTTGATCATGATATAATTACTTTGGTTGAATCTGATCCTTTTCATGGTTATGAATCTGAAACTGTTGTGGCACATCTTACTAAATTAAATGATATAGCCACCCTGTTCAGTACTGATGAGAGAACTCGTTACTTTTATATTCTTAAAATATTTCCGTTCTCATTAAAGGGTGGTGCTAAGATATAGTTTAATTCTCTTGATCCTGGTTGTGTGCGTAGTCCCCAGGATATGATTTATTACTTCTCTGCTAAATATTTCCCCGCTCATAAGAAACAAGCTGTTTAAGGGATATATATAATTTTGTGCAAATTGACAAAGAGAATCTCCCACAAGTTTGGGGGAGGCTTCTCAAGTTACTTAATGCTTTGCCTGATCATCCTCTTAAGAAAAATGAAAAACTTGATATCTTTTGTAATGGACTAACCGATGCCTCCAGAGATTACCTGGATAGTTGTGCTGGTTCTGTTTTCAGGGAAAGAACACCGGATGAAGCTGAAATTCTATTGAATAATATGCTGGCAAATGAAAATAATTGGACACTTCCTGAACCAGTTCCTGAGCCCATTCCTAAACCAACTCCAAAGAAGAGGGGTATTCTATTTCTCAGTCCTGAAGATATGCAAGAGGCAAAGAAATCTATGGAAGAAAAAGGTATTAAAGCTAAAGATGTTAAGAATTACCTCCTATTGAAGAAATACACGGTCTTAATTTACCGCCTGTTGAAGAAACATATAATCTTAATCCGTTACCTATTGAAGAAACTCATGGTCTTGATAACCCGACACATGTATTAAAGGTAAATTCTCTCTATATATATGATGAAGCTGAAATCCCATTTACTAAGTTTGCTATCCTATGCTTAGATGAGTTTGATAAATTTATGGCTAAGCAAGAAGACTTTGATGCTTATTTTGGTATAAAATAGAAATACAATTAAAATATGCTTGAACACTTGGGTGATTATATGGATAATGTCAAAGGTGAACTTAAACTTATTAGTAAACATGCTTCTATGGTTACCACTCAAGTAGAACAAGTACTTAAGGCTCAAAATGATTTGCTCAATGAATTGAATGGTAAGAATAATGATAATGCTGTTAGAGTTATGACTAGAGGTGGTAGAATGACTCAGGAACCTTTGTATCCTGAGGGCCACCCTAAGAGAATTGAGCAAGATTCTCAAAGAAATAATGTAGAAGCACCTAGTCCTTCTAAAAGGAAGAAAAAGAAAAATGATAGGACTTTGCATGCTTCTAGTGAACCTATTACTGAAACGCATGGGAATCCAAATGATATTTCTATTTCTGATACTGAAACACAATCTGGTAGTGAACCTGAAACTAGTGATAATGTTAATGATAATGTTCATGATGATGCTCAACCTAGTAATGATAATGATATAGAAATTGAACCTGCTATTGATCTTGATAACCCGCAATCAAAGAATCAATGTTATGATAAGATAGACTTTGTTGCTAGGAAACACGGTAAAGAAAGAGAACCATGGGTTCAGAAACCCATGCCTTTTCCTCCCAAACCATCCAAGAAAAAGGATGATGAGGAGTTTTAGTGCTTTGCTGAAATGATTAGACCTATCTTTTTGCGTATGCGATTGACAGATATGCTTAAATGAATCCTTATGCTAAGTACATGAAAGAAATTGTTACTAATAAAAGAAAATACCGAAAGCTGAAATTTCCACCATGCTTGCTAATTATACTTTTAAGGGTAGAATACCAAAGAAACTTGGAGATCCAGGAGTACCCACTATACCATGCTCCATTAAAAGAAACTATGTTAAAACTGCTTTACGTGATCTTGGAGCCGGTGTTAGTGTTATGCCTCTCTCTTTATATCGTAGAGTTGATTTGAATAAGTTGACACCTACTGAAATATCTTTGCAAATGGCTGACAAATCAGCTGCTATACCTGTCGGTATTTGTGAGGATGTGCCTGTTGTAGTTGCAAAAGTTACTATTTTAATGGACTTTGTTATTCTTGATATTCCCGAGGACGATAGGATGTCTATTATTCTTGGAAGACACTTTTTGAATACTGCAGGGGCTGTTATTGATTGCACTAAAGGCAATGTCACTTTTCATGTTAATGGTAATTAGCATAGAGTACACTTTCCGAGGAAAAGACCTCAAGTTCATAGTATCAACTCAATTGGAAAAATTCCATCGATTATATTTGGAGGTTTTGAATTTCCTCTTCCTACTGTCAAGAAGAAATATGATATTCTTATTATTGGGGATGTGCATATCCCCATTGAGGTAACATAGTGGTATTCGAAATTTCTTCGGTTCCATGTTATTCGGAATGAGTTCGTTAACAAGACTTGATCAACCTTGTTAGTGGATTCCTTTTGATGAGCATGACATGGATGAAACTAGAAGGCACAACCTGCTGCACCCTCCTTTTACTTTCTATTATTTATATAAAATAAAATAAAATTAGTATTTCTCTGTATGTTATCTGAATTATCCGTGCAATATAAAAATACCCCCAAAATAAAAGTTCTCCAAATGCCCTGAAATTTAAATATGTTTTTTCTGGAATATTTGAGAATATTTGGCACTGAGAAAACAGCAGGAGGAGCTGGCACCTGGCCATGAGGGTCAGGGGCGCGCCCTACCCCCCTGGGCGCGCCCCCCTGCCTCGTGGGCCCACGGTGGCCCTCCTCCACTTATCCTTTCACCCACACACTTCTTCTTCCTCCCCCAAACACGAATATCTAGTTCTTACCCGAGTCCAAGCTTGTTTTGCTGCCATTTTCGATCTCCTTGCTCAAAGCACCTCTCACAAAACTGCTTGGGGAGATTGTTCCTTGGTCTGTGACTCCTCCATTGGTCCAATTAGTTTTTGTTCTAGTGCTTTATTCATTGCAAATTGATGCTTCCTAGGTGACCATGTTCTCGAGCTTGCATGTCAAATTTATATGGTCAATAGTGTTTTGATTCATGATATAGGCTCTAGGCACTTGTAGGAGTAGTTGCTATCAATATTATTGAGTTTGGCTTACTTTTATTTTGAAGTTACTAAAAATTTCAGAAATTTTTCTGAGGAAGAAATATGCTTAGGAAAATGTTCCAAGGTGGTTCTTCAAGGAAGCAAGGACCCCGGCTTGCAATGCGTGATGCTGATGAAGAGCCACCAAGAGATGCTCTAGTGCATCCTTGTGAGTGGCCTTCGGAAAATTTTATGGATCGAGCGGGAATTAAAGAAGAATTTAACACATATTTGCATAACACTGATCTTGTGAGCTTCGAGGAAGAGAAGTGTAGCCAGTATCACTATCTCACCAGTAACTTTGTGAGGAGGTTTGAATTTTCATCTTCACGTAATTCTCCAACTGTCCTGTTTGACCTTTATGAAAATTCTTACACTATGGACTTAGACGATTTTACCACTTCTTGCAAACTTTCACAATGGGGTAGTATCAGGGATCCTCGCAAATTTGAATTTAGAGATTTTCTTGCAAGTATGACTGTGGGGGAATCCAGAGATATAACACAAGCTACCATAGGGAGCATTCACTTCCTTCTATACATTATTTTGCTCTCTTCACAGGTGGATGCATTAATGGTAAAGATGAGGCATGTCACATGTGTGTCCCTGACCTCAGTATTCTTAGGAGTGCTGTGTAAGGAGACAAATCATATAATTTGGGAGCCATTGTTGCACGTAGGTTGCATCTTAATAGACTTAATGGAGATTTCTTTGGTGGAATTTATGCAACCCGCATACCTAATTTTCTTGGTGTAGCCATATGCGAAGATGATATTGAATTACCCCCTGCTTACCTAGACTTTAATGCTATGGTTCACCACCAGTTTGTCGAGAGGAATGAATCTATATTACTCTCCATACTCCGGCCTTCTTTGATTATCAGGCAAAAGGAAGATATGTTATTACCAGAGAGGAGGCTGATGAGTACGAGAGGAGGGCGGAGGCCGCCCGTCGCCACACTGCAGCTCAGGAGGCGATAGCCGCTGCATCTCAGTACAATCCCAACTTTTACTATGGATATCCGCCAGGCCAGCCGTGGCCATAGACCAACTTAGGCCAAAAGCCTAAGCTTGGGGGAGTACGTATTTCTCACCGACATTACATTTATGTTCACACACTCATTGCTAGATGTCGATGCTCATACTTTTTCATTGTATCATCCATGCTAGTTTAGTTTCCTTTTAATGCTTTCTTCTTGTGTGTTTAATAAACCTTATGAAAACCAAAAAAATTAGCTGTATGTTTTAATTAGTTTACTTTCCATGTTTCTAGTAGTAATTAAAAAGAAAACCCAAAAAGATTTCCTGTTCTTCTTTTACTTGTTGGGAGCTCTCCCGTGTAAATAGTTTATTTATTTTCTTTTCTTTGGGGAGCTCTGCCTGTTCTTCTTTTACTTGTTGGGAGCCCTCGTTCTCGACAAGATCGTTGGGGTTTACCTGCCCATCCTCCCAATCATCCTATTTAGATGTTGGCTCTATAGGGTCTTCAGGGTCTTTGGCATTCTGCGGAGTATTAGTGTCTTCGGTGCCGGTATTGCCGTCTTTGTCGCGATGCAATTTTGACCGGAGCCGCTGACATCAACGCTTCAGATGGGCTTCGGCAGGCTTTTCCTCAACCGTATTCTCCTTGCCGGTGTCGCCATCCTCTTTGGGTCTATCCACCATGTACACGTCGTATGTGGAGGTGGCCGTCCATCGTCCAGTAAACGGAGGGTTTTGGCCTTGTTCTTCTCCGGCATCGTCGTCCATACTATCGATGTCTTCGGAGGCATAATCCGTCATGTCGGTTAAATATTCGACAGTGGCTATGAAGTGGGTGGGGGGTGGGACACAAAATTCCCTGCTCTCAGGCTCTAGTCTAGGCTGGGCGTAGTTTGGAAGTGATCCTTCCGTAATGGCAACTGATCGCATTAAGTCCAGGACCTCGTTTAAAGGTGAGGGTTGGACAGAGAAACGAGAGTCCGTGGGGCTGTCCGTAGTCAGAATCTCCTGGGGGCGCCCGCTTAACACGACCCTTGAAAGTTCGGACCTAGAGTCCGGCGGAGTGTCCGATGCTTTTCCGGCAGCAAGCCACATAAGTGGAGAGTGGCCGGCGGGCTCTAGACTCCCGTCTTTGGACTTGTCAGCCTGCTCTGGATGTAAGGCCAGAGCGGTAATCGGGGCCACGAACCCTTCGAAGCTCAAATCTCCTCGGATATCAGTAACATAGTTTAAGTTCCCGAAACTAATCTGATGACCAGGGGCGTAGCTGTCAATCTGCTCTAGGTGGCCAATCGAATTGGCACGCAGCGCGAATCTGCCGAATACAAAAAGCTAGCCAGCGAGAAAGATCTCCTTCATGGCGTCATTGTTGTAGAGGACAGAGGAACTTTCAATGAAAGAACCAATGTTGGTGTCAAAACCGGTAGATCTCAGGTAGGGGGCCCTGAAATGTGCGTCTAAAGATCAAAGGAAATAGGAGGCAGGGGACACGATGTTTACCTAGGTTCGGGTGAGGGAGTCCTGGACTAAGGGTCCTCGGGCATCCGACCTGTTAGCCATGGGCCTAAATGATGGGCTGTGAAGATATGAAGATCGAGGTCTGCACCCGTGTCCGGATGGGACTGTCCTTGGCGTGGAAGGCAAGCTTGGCGACCGGATATGTAGATTCCCTTCTTTGTAACCGACTTGTGTAACCCTAGATCCTCCCAGTGTCTATATAAACCAGAGGACTTAGTACGGATAGGACACACATTATCATAGCCATACAAGCTAGGCCTCTAGGGTTTAGCCATTACGATCTCGAGGTAGATCAACTCTTGTAATACTCCTATTCATCAATATAAATGAAGCAGGACGTAGGGTATTACCTCCATAGAGAGGGCCCAAACCTAGGTAAAATATCGTGTCCCTTGTCTCCTGTTACCATCGACCTTAGACGCACAGTTCGGGACCCCCTACCTGAGATCCGTCGGTTTTGACACGGACATTGGTGCTTTCATTGAGAGTTCCTCTATGTTGTCGCTAAAAGGTTTGATGGCCCCTTCAATCGTCCATAATGACGCTGTCCAAGGAGAAACTTTCCTCCCCGGACAGATCTTTGTGTTCGGCGGCTTCACACTGCGGGCCAATTCGCTTGGCCATCTGGAGCAGATCGAAAGCTGCGCCCCTAGCCATCTAGTCAGATTTGGGAGCTTGAACTACATTGCGGAAACCCGTGGAGACTTGATCTTCGCTGGATGCGAGACCGCAGCAAACGCTCCCAGGCGCCCCGATGATCATGACCTAAATCTGTCATTAGGCTGCATCCAGGAGATCGCTCCTGTAACAGCTCTGGCCTTAGATCCGGAGCAGGCTGCGCCACACGAGGACGGGAGGATAAACCCCACCACGGAGGACACAGATTCCACAGTTTGGAGTCGCATATAGAGTCAACCTCTCATGACGTCTCTGTTAGCGGAACTCCGGGCCATTCTCCAGCCGTATGTTCCGAACCACGTGAGGCCACGGACGCCGAGCCTGATCATTTACCGATCTTCGAATTCTGCAACGCAGACATTTTCCAGCACTCGCCTTTGGGCGATGTGCTATACTCATTAAAAAACCTGTCCTTCACAGAGGACTCAGAGACGAACTATATCCGGCTCAAACTAGGGGCTGACAGTGGAGAATTTTGTTTCCCACCCGCCACCCACTTCATAGCCACGGTCGAGGATTTGACCAACGAACTTGACTACGACTCCGAGGACATCGACGATATGGACGATGATGCCGGAGAAGAAGAGGACCAGAACCCGTCGTTCACTGGACGCTGGACGACCCATTCCTCGTATGATGTATACATGGTGGATGCACCAAAGGAGAACAGCGGCGAGGACAAGGAAGATCCAGCTGAGGATAAAGCTTCTGAAATACAGTCCAAGCGCCGGCGTCAGCAGCGCCGCTCTAAGTCACGCCGCAGCAAAGATAGTAGTACTGGCACAGGAGAAGACAACACTCCAGAAGGTGCCGAAGACAAAGAAGACCCCGTTGATACAGCTAATGAACAAGACGAACGGGAAGGCAGGAAGGATAGCCTCGATAAACAGGCCACGCACGAAGATTCAGAGGACAATAATTACCTTCCACTCTCTGAGGACGAGGTGAGCCTCGGCACTGAGGATTTCATCGTGCCTAAGGAGCCTCTTGAGCAGGAGCACTTCAAGCGCCAGCTAATTGCCACTTCACGGAGCCTGACAAAGAAGCAGCAGCAACTTCAAGCTGATCAAGATCTGCTAAATGATAAATGGACCAACGTCCTAGCAGCCGAAGAGTACGACCTCAAGTGCCCAACCAAAAGTTACCCAAAGCGCAAACTTCTACTTTAGTTTGACGAGGAGGCGCCGAACTACATACCTCCATCGTACAATGCGGCTGACCGACCACCATGTGGTCGAGACAAAATGGCAACTCACGCCGAACACTAGCCATCCTCGCCTTAGCGCATAGGCAGAGGTAAATTAGCCCATGGGCATACATATGACCTCCGGCAAACCCTGAACAATAAACTAGGACCCACTAGAACAATCTACAGATCGTGAAGGCATGCCTCGACATGCAACGACGGCCACCTATTCGGACGTGACAAACTTAGTCACGCACGAGCCAAAAACCGCAGACGGACTCCATCCGAGCTACATCGCGATACGTCCCGATATAGAGGCGACACACACCCTCATTGCTTCACTGATGAGGTCCTGGATCATGAATTCCCAGAAGGGTTCAAACCTATGAATATAGAAGCATACGATGGAACCACGGACCCCGCGGTGTGGATCGAAGACTTCATTCTCCCCATTCATATGGCCCACCGCGATGACCTCCATGCCATCAAATACCTCCCTTTAAAACTCAAAGGACCAGCTCGGCACTGACTCAGCAGTCTGCCTGCAAATTCTATTGGCAACTGGGAGGACTTGGAAAAGGCCTTCCTCGATAACTTCCAAGGTACATACCTTCGACCTCCGAATGCTAATGACTTAAGCCATATAGTTCAACAGCCCGGAGAGTCCGCCAGGAAATTCTGGACTAGGTTCTTAACTAAAAGAACCAAATCATCGATTTTCTGCATGCCGAAGCCATAGCAGCCTTCAAACACAGTATCTGCGACGAATGGCTCACTTTCCACCTTGGCCAAGAAAAGCCAAAATCCATGGTAGCCCTCACGACACTCATGACACGCTTTTGTGCAGGAGAGGACAGTTGGTTGGCCTATAGCAAAAACAATGCAAGCGATTGTCGGTGTTCTGGGAACGGGGGTCCCCAAACTTGCCTGCCGCGGCTAAGCCAGCAGGCCGTACGGCCCATCTTCATCAACAAGGCATCCAAGACCCTCGCAAGGGGCCAAGCCTCGCGAGGCAGACGACACAAGACCTCCTCTGGAGTGGCCTAGTCGGGCAAGCTCAGGAGGAGCAGAGAAAACAAGGCGAGGCACCATGCGGACGACACAAGACCTCCTTGTTTCCTCTTTGATGCTAAGGAGGCCAGCGCAGGCAAGGAGTACCAAGGCATTAGGCAAAGGTTGCCAATTTGGTGCAACAAGACAAGGACCAGAAGGACGGTAAGATGGAGGTCATCGTGGAGCCCAAGACGGCGTCACCACCAGAGCCTTTTGTAGGCGAAGACCACCACTACTAGGGAAAAGGCTAGCAGTAGCGCGGGTTTTAGGTGTATCAGCAGCGTGGGGACCGGCGCTACTAATAAGGCGCTACAGCTAATAGTTAGCAGTAGCGTGGGAGAAATCCGCGCTACTACTAACTCTGTTAGTAGTAGCGTGTGCCACCCACGCTACTGCTATTACAGACTCGCACTACTACTAATGAAGTAGTAGTAGCGTGCCTACAATACCAGCGCTACTAGTATCCTAAATACTAGTAGCGCCTAGTTTTTTCCCACGCTACTACTAACCTATTAGGAATTAAAAAAAATAAAATCAACCAATTCCATTCCATCACACAATTCCTCATTGTAGCGGCAACTCATGTATAATTCAAATCACACAGTGTTGTGCGTAGCAACTTGGTAAGCAACTACCTAAGTAAGCTCTACTGCTATTAACTTGGTAAGCAACTACCTAAGTAAGCTCTACTGCTATTACACATCGGGCAGCCTCAATGAGCCGCACCTGACCGACGGCATCCGCCATCGTGACTTGCGACACCATCACGTCCCTCTCCCTGGCCCTCAGCTCCAGCTGGCCTCGATCGATGTCGTTCTCGTGCCTGCCTTGCCACTAGCGGGCTGCTTCTCCTCTGCTCGCCTAGGTACCCTACTTCTCCTCAGTGCTGCCGGGCCCAGGTCCCCTGCTTCTCCTCGCGTCTCCAGCAGCAGCGATCCGGAGGCGGATCCAGCAGCACGCCCAGGTCACAGATCCCAGGTCCTCAGCGCTCCAGCAGCAGCGATCTAGGGCCTACTTCTCCTACAACAAAAGCAACATCAGGTCAATGACAACAGCAGCAGGTCAATAACAACAGCAGCAACTCCTGGGAATGCTTCAATTTAAGTCCATTTCTTTGATCAACAACTTATGCTAAGGACGACGTGCTATCGAACTTTGGAAAGTATACTATGAATATGACAACAGCAGCAATAGTTTTACAACAAAAACTAAACTACTAAAATTATAGCAAATGCAAGTTAACTGAACATTTTGATCTACTGCAAGTTCATTGATCTCCATTACCTACTGGAGTACTCCATTTTAAGCTACTGAATCTACTCTAACTATCCTATTTTACTCTAACGGAAACTAAACTAAGAAAGCACTACTGCTTGCAAGTCCTACACTAAACTAAACAATCATGATTTCTAGCAACAGCAATCATCATCTTCAAGTCCTAACTTAACAGCAGCAAGGAGAAGAAGAGAAGAAGAGAAAAGAGGAGAAGAGAAGAAAAGAGATGAGAAGTTTTTGTTAAGGAAAAATAATTACTCCTATCTTCAAATGAATCAAATGAGTAGCTCTATACTGCATGTTTAATTAAAGTAACTGAAAATGTTTCTGTTAACTTAAATTAACAGAAAAAGGTTTTATTTGAAGTAACTAAAAAAGGTTTTAGTTAAATTGACTGAAAAAGGTTTCAGTTAACTGAAGAGAGGTTCTATTTAATCCATTTACAGTACTCCTAATGCTTGTGCTGTAGTAAAACTACTCCTAATGCTACAACAGTTAACAACAACTGAAATTACTTTAATGTTCAAATATTACAGTACATACTCCACTGAATATTACTGAAACTTAATAGAGGTCGGAAAATATGCTTCGTTTCAGATAAATTTTGACAAATCCAGTGTGACAACTTCATTTCAGTCAAAATTTGTCAAATCCATTGTTACAGGCTAGCAGCAGTAGCTTAGTTACAGAATTGGGAGTAGAAGTTGTTATAGGCTAGTAGTAGTAGCTACAAATTTACAACTTCATTTTAGACAAATTTATAACTTCATTTCAGAATTAGGAGTACAACTTGATTTCACTAAATCCAGTGTTACAGATTAGCAGTAGTAGCAAGGGAACTGTAAGATTAACAAAGCTACAGAAAATCAACAAGCTATTTCAAAGGATGATTCATGACTAACAAAGGTTGGCTTTGGCGAAGATGCACATTCATGACTAAGCTACAGAAGTTGGAGTAACAGAAGCTACAGAAGCTTCACAAGAAGATTAACAAAGATGTGCAAGATTAACAAATCAACTACGATGTTGGATGGATGGATGGACGACAAGGAGATTACCATGAGGATGACGACGTCGTGGCACCATGGCGGGGCAGGGCCCACGCTACCAAGGTGGGGGCACCATCAGGATGATGACGCTGCTCCGCTGGTCTGGCGCTCTGCTACTCCGGCGTCGCTCTAGATCCGCCGCTTGGGCCACACTCCAGGTCCACTGCTCCACATCCAACGCCTCCACCGCTCACATACAGTACGGGCGCAAGCCTCCATCGCATAGAAGCTCATCACCGGTGGAAAAAAACTCAATCTTTTCACCTAAGTACGTTGGTGGACACCTTCAGACAGATGTGGGAATTAATCCCTGCAACATTAATCAAGGATACAACAAAAAATTGTCAAGGGGAAATCTCGGTGTAGTAGCACGACAAAAACTGAACTTGAGTAAAGTAAACCTGGTTGCGTAATCACTTATTATATTGACCGAACTTATTCTTTGCACAAATGAGAAATCTGAAGCCCTTCTTGTACTTTTGCCACTGCTACTAGTACAACCTAAGCACTAACAACCAATGAACAAGAAATATAATGCAGGAAGAAAAGAATACATCCATCTGAAGCCCTTCACATGAACCAGATTCTCTTACACGTGCAGAATATCAACATTGGCCAACTAAAATCAGACCTATTAGTGGGTCACAAACATGGATTTCACATGCAGGTCAGCAGTAAATCACGCATCTATGCAGGTCAACTAGGATAAGCAGGTGAACAAGATCTTCATCTAACGAGGAAATTCTGATGAAAGATACCATCTCTTGCTCTGTATCTTCTATATACATTCATACACTGAATTTATGAACACATTCTTCTACTATCCACTACTTACTAGTCATAGGGATTGAATGCTAAAATCAAGGTAGTACAACAATCTAGTCTAGATAAACAACACAGGGCGCAGGGGGAAGTCCTCTTCGTAACAAAATATTGCGGAAACCGCCTCATTAGTTGGAATTAGGATGCCATGGCCAGACGAACTGAAAAATGAAAAAAGGCGGCCGCACTGACCTTGATGAACTCGGCGGGGATGCCGCGGACGCGCTTGACGAGCAGGCCGGCGCCCTCAAGCTCGCGCACCAGGCGTGCCACGCTGTCCTTCCCCGCTTGCACACGGCCTGCCAAATCGAATCCAAGGGGGTCAGGGGCTGCCTGCGGTGAAGAGAAAGAGAGGATAATGGGGAACCTCACCTCCATGGCGTTGGTCCACACTAGCAGCAACAGAAGGAGGGTCGATGGAGCAAGTAGTAGGACCACCGGCGGGCCGTCTGCATCAGCGGCGGGCAAGAGGGAGCCCTCCCCACGCCGCGCCGTGCCACACCCGGAGAAGGGGGGCCCTAGCTAGGGTTTGGGGCCGACACAACGGCACGGCGAGGAGGAGGATCCGCACGTGAGGTGGGGGGCGCCGGTGGTGGGGTTGGGGGAGAGGAGGTCGTCGGCGTCGGCGATGGCGGCGGGGTTGGTTGGGGGAAACGTGGAGAGTGGAGGACGAGGAGAGGCGTCGTGGGAGAGAAAGGCAGAGCAGGGGTGAGAGGCTGAGGTGGGGCGGCAAGGAGATAACTTAACAGTAGCGTTGGGTTTATACCCCACGCTAATCCAACGCTACTACTATGGTATGTCTTGATTGCACGGTGGAGACCATTTAGTAATAGCATGGGATTTATAACCCACGCTGCTACTATCAACTTAGTTGTAGCGTGGGTTTATAACCCGCGCTACTACTATGGCTGGTCCGGAGGGGCACGGTGAAAATTACTTAGTAGTAGCGAGGGTTATAAAACCGCGCTACTACTATCAACTTATTAGTAGCGCGGTTCCTTTAAGCTCGCTACTGCTAGTTAGCAGTAGCGCCTGTTTTTAAACCGCGCTGCTGCTAAGATTCTGTGTATGACGTTTTCCCTAGTAGTGCACGTTGGTCAGGATGGCTTGTACTAGCTGGCCCCCTTCAAATTAGCCTGCCGTTGTTGGCTCCCTTCCCGCTCAATATTTGGGAAGAGGACTAGGGCCTCTATAAATAGGACTAGCCACCATGATAGGCAGGGGGAACGACAAGGACGACGAAGGGGACGGACGACAAAGAGAGAGAGGAGAGAGATCAGTCTCACCCACACAAGTTAGCCAAGCACAAGAACACCTCAACCTCAGGAGGCTGTTCTTCCCCTTGTATTGTTCATCATCAGCCCAAGAGGCAATCCACCACCACCACACTGGAGTAGGGTATTACACCACAACGGTGGCCCGGACCAGTATACATCTTGTATCTTTCTGTGTTGCGAGTTCGTCGAGTTCGTCCGCGAGATCTTAGCGAGCTAGGGCATAGATCGGTGGGAGGAAAAGACTTCACGCGCACCCTAATGTTCGAACCTTAAGGGTTTGTCGGAACCCCACATCAGAAATTGGGTGCGCCAGGTAGGGGTGCGCCGTAGCTTCCCCTCCGTCGATCTGCGCTCCGTCGGCACCGCGCTTCGTCCACATTGCAAGTGCCCTGCCGCCGACCCCGACGGTCAGTGTTGACAATGGGGCAAAGGGGCTCCGAGTGCTGCCCCCCGCCCCGCGGCGGGTGCAGTGGCCGCCCAAGTTCAGGCCGGAGAAGCTGTCGCGCTAGGACGGCGCGGCGGACCCATTGGCTTTCTTGCTGGCATATGAGGAGGCTGTCCTCGAAGCCAGGGGTGATGACAAGGTCATGGCCAACTGGCTTCTCATGGCCCTCGCCGGTGAGCCACGCGCCTGGCCGCTCAACCTTCCCAGATCCACGGTGACATCTTGGGAAGAGCTCCGCGACCTCTTCACTGCTCGCTACGCGGTGCCGACGCACCACGCAGTCGCGGCCCTGCTGGACGGCTCTCAAGCACCGCCGTCAGATCGCCACGCCAAGCCGTTCCTCTGTCAGATCGGGGCCACCTCCAGGTGCCCGGGGGCTCCGTCGGGCTGGGCTGCGCCAGAGGCCGACCTTACCTTCGGCTCAGAAGACCACCCCGACTCCACCGCCAGCTCCGGAATGCTCCCAATGCTCTGCACACCCACCATCTACAAAGTGGCCATCACCAAGACCCTCATCGACGGTGGTGCTGGACTCAACTTGCTCTCTGTGGAAGCCTTCAGCCTTCTCCACGTGCCACTCGAGTGGCTCGACCTCAGTATGCCCTTCTCGGGAGTGGGTGGTGGAGCTGCCCACGCCCTGGGACAAATCCGCCTCCCTGTCACCTTCGGCGCACACGACAACAACCGCACCGAGCTGGTGGACTTCGACATCACTCGCATCGGTCTCACGTACAACGCCATCCTCGGGTACCCGGCTCTCGCATAGTTCATGGCGGCGACTCACCCGACTTACAACCTCATGAAGATGCTAGGGAGCAAGGGCGTCCTCACCGTCAAGGGGGACACTAAGGAGGCCGTGATGGTACTCAGGCTCGCCTTCAAGACCGCGGCAGCAACACAACCCGCCAACACTGGTGCCCCCGCGGCCAGGGAGGTCGCGCCCACCAAGAAGAAGCAGTTGTTCACCCAAGACAAGGCGGAAACTAAGTAGGTATCGGTCAGCGAGGACGGGTCTTCAGGGGCCACCTTTACCATAGGAGCCGACCTTGACCCGGAACAAGAAGAAGCCCTGGTGAGGTTCTTGCGCGTGAACAAGGAGATATTCGCATGGGAGCCCAATCAGCTGGTAGGGGTCCCGAGGGAGGTGATCCAGCATCATCTAAGGGTATGCCCCAACATCCGCCCCGTGAAGCAGCGGGCGAGACGGCAGTCCACTGAGAAGTAGGCCTTCATCGTCCAAGAGACACGCAAGCTGGAAGCGGAAGGTGCCATCCGAGAGGTCCGATACCCCGAATGGCTGGCGAACCCTATCGTGGTGCCGAAGAAAGGCGGGAAGGAATGGATGGGCGTCGACTTCACCAATCTTAACAAAGCCTGCCCTCAAGACCCATTCCCACTCCCGCGTATCGACCAGATTGTTGACTCCACCGCCGAGTGTGACCTGCTGTGCTTCCTGGATGCGTTCTCAGGGTATCATCTAATCATGATGGCGGTGGAAGATTGTAACGCCCCGAATGTAACTTTCCCAATTTGTACTCCAACTCTTGCCGTTTCCAGCGTTAAGTTATATTTATTTCTCGGGTTCGGGTCTTTGTCTCCGTGGGTTGTTTCCGTTTTTCGTGCATCCCATATCATGTCATCATGTGCATTGCATTTGCATACGTATTCATCTCATGCATTCGAGCATTTTCCCCGTTGTCCGTTTTGCATTCCGGCGCTTCGTTCTCCTCCGGTGGTCATTTCTAGCTTTCTTTCGTGTGTGAGGATTAAACATTTCTGGATTGGACCGAGACTTGTCATGCGGCCTTGGTTTACTACCAGTAGACCGCATGTCAAGTTCCGTATCATTTGGGCTTCGTTCGTTACTCCAACGGTTAACCGAGGGACCAAAAAAGCCTCGTGTGTGTTGCAGCCCAACACCCCTCCAATTTGGCCCAAAACCCACCAAACTCTGCTCCATCTCCTAGAGCGTTCGATCACGATTGCGTGGCCGCAAACCGCACCTCATTTGGACTCTCCTAGCTCCACTTATGCCTATAAATAGCCCCCCGTTTTCGGATCTCGGATCTCTCCCCGAAACCCTAGTCTAAAAAAAACAGATCCTCGCCACCGACGGACACGTCCGCCCCCGGCCGGACAGTGTCCGCCGCCGCCTTCGTCCAACCGGGTCGCGCCAAGTGGCGCCGCCACCTTCCACCGCCGCCGAAGCCCGCTCGGCCTGGGGAGAGCCCCCGAGGCCCGAGCCGCCACCGCCCAACACCCGCGCGCCCGCCACCCTTCGTCTTCGC